>NC_056729.1:793018128-793073128 GCF_019279795.1 Protopterus annectens
AACAACCTCAGGCACCGGAGGAGGAGAAGAGTGTTCAGACCAAGGGTAACCAACCAGGGGCTAGATGATCTGGAGATAGTAGAGCATTACAGGGTGGACAGGGACATCATACAGCAAATCGTTGAGCTGTGCCAGCCACACCTCAGAGCCAGAAACAACAAAGGGGAACCCATCCCAGTGGACACGAAGGTATGTGTAAGCTTGAGAATACTAGCCACAGGTACCTTTCAAAGGCCAACTGGAGATATCATGGGGATCTCACAGGCATCAGCATCCAGGGTACTCCACCAGCTCCTGGATGCCATGTTACCACATGCCAATGAGCATATATACTTCCCCCAAACTCAGGAGGAGTTGGCCAGAAATATGCGCCTCCTCCACCATGTGGCAGACTACCTGGAGATACTGGGTGCAATAGACTGCATGCACATACATATCAAGTCACCACCCGGTGAGCATGGTAGGCGCTACATAAACCACAAGGGATACCACTCCATCAACTGCCAGGTCATGTGCAATGCCCAGGGCATTATCATGGATGTGTGTGCTTGCAGTCCTGGAAGCTACCACGACTCCCATATTTGGCATGCCTCACAGCCGTACCAGGTATTTGTCAGGGGGGACATCCCATATGGCCACCTTGTGGGGGATGCTGGCTATGCACTGGAGCCATGGATGATGACTCCCATCAGAAATGCACACATACCCATGCAAGAACGCCATAATGAGGCACATGCACAAACCAGAATCATCATAGAGCGTGTGTTTGGGATGCTGAAATCACGGTTCCGTTGCTTGGCCATATCTGGTGGAGCCTTGCAGTACTCTCCAGGCACATGTGCCCACATCTTCATAGTATGTGCCATGCTACATAATATGATCCTGCGGAAATGACTGCAGCAGGGACATAATGGTGAAGGCCCTCACAGCCCACTGCAATTGCCAAGGGCACCACAAGTACAAAGAGATTCAGACCACGAACACCCTGTGCCAGCCCCAGTAGGCAGACAGAGGCATGCTCAATATGCTCATGCCTTGGCAAAGAGGGAACGTAGAGCACATACACTGACAGTGTAGGCCCCTATGGACTGACACACTTCTCCACCTGCACACACAGTAAAATGGATGGCACACACACACAACCACCTGTAAATTGTCATGTATAGGTGGTCTACTGTGTGCATCCTACATAGGCAGCCCTCAACTATTGCACACACAACTGCTATTGGCACAAGGTAAGTCAATACCTGAACAGCAAATTAAGCTAACAACATGTGTTGATAGTGTATGTATAGGTTCCTAGGTACATCCGTAGGTACATGCCTAATTGTCAGAGGCCATTCATAAGCCTAGCCAAAATGTGTCTGCTGTCACCACCCCATTGATTAACTAACTGTCTGTCTGTGGAGCAGAGCCAATTGCGGGATCCCTGGGGTATAACCACTGTTCCCCACCCACTCTGCAAGGATTCCCTGGTGTGTTAATGAGGGGCTCCATATAATGTAATCAGGGATGTAGTTCCAAAGCATGGGGACTACACATGACAGGTATCTGTCACCCCAGCATTCTCCAGTCATGGTTGTGGCAAGGTGTAGAACATTACAGTGTGTGGCTCACTGTGACATGGATTCCAATAGCTGGAGCACATCCATTAAGCCTCACTTGGAAATACCATTCATAGGTATCATCCATATGTAAACTAACTGAGTTACACATTTATTTGCAGTATGGAGGAACAGCCGCAGTACAGTCTACATACTAAACATCATAACACTTGTACATATCCCAGATGCCCCAGTGGTAAAGCCACTGACTGTCTCATGCATGGTCCCGGTTCCACGACCTGCAAGGGCTGTTATGTGATTCTGATGTCCCGAATAATGGATGTTGGATGCAGGTCATTAGAGCACGTTTAAGCACATGTTAGCGGGTTTTTGCACCGGTAAGTGCCGGTAAGTGTCGTTTAAACATGACTACACGGATATACGCAACACAAGTCTAACCTTTGCTGAATATCATGCAGATCATGGGCAAAGCTGCCCAGAACTGCTGAAATGTGCGTTATTTACCCTTGTACTAATAGTGCCTGCTCTGAAAGGTAAAACGACCACTGCCAGGAGTAGAACACGCAACCATGTACACAGTCTTCACAATAACCTACCACTAAGCTACCTGAGATGTACTAATGGCAGGTGTGTACTGTGACAGGTTAAAGCACAAAAGGGCGGAGTTTGGGAAATAGTATACACCGCCATGTACCCAACAAAAGTTGTATTCTCTGTCTCTCTCTCTCTCTATACACACACACACACATATATATATATATATATATATATATATATATATATATATATATATATATATATATATAAAATATAGAGAGAGAAAGGATGATAGAGAGATAAGAGCCAAAAACCAACAATCCAACCAGAAAAAACAAAATAATGGATAGACTGAAACATTTATTAGAAACTAAACAAATAACGTAGTGTACAAAGAATTCCAGTAAGCGCTTTCATTTGGCTCCTGCCAAACTATTTCCAACTGATGTAGTATATCACTTCCTGTGGATTAAATAAACAATCCACTAACATAATTAATGAATTAAACAATTAAACAATTAATAAAATTCAAATGTTTAAAGGAACAGCACCAGTTGTCATAACCAAAATATCCATTCAACCCTAGTTGACACATTGACAAGTTTAAGACAAATGTAAAATTTTGAAAATCAAAAATAACAAACACGAATGTAAAATAAAATGTACAATCTGGAAAGAATGGAGACTGTGAATTGAATAGTGTGTGAAATATCACGAGCAGTATTGATAGTAATTAATAATAATTGTGAAGTAACCAGGTGTATATATAAATAGTAACAGTAAAAAAGTAAAAAATTGACTTTGTAACAATGTGTACATTGTCAAAGCCCAATAAAATTTACATTATAAAAGGCGGACAATATGTATATATATATGGGAGAGTGAATGAATAAGTAAGAAAATGCATATAATCTCTATATGTTCATTAGTATATGAGTATGTATATATATATATATATATATATATATATATATATATATATATATGTGTGTGTATATATATATATATATATATATATATATATATATATAGATATATATATATATATATTTATAGGGGAACCTCACAAACACAAAATGACTATTAAAAATGTACGTATAAGAACTAAAAATTGCTATAAAACATATATGTATACATAAAAATATCTAAAAATATCCAAAAATATATATAAATGTAAACAGGTATGAATAAATACATATATATAAGATTGAATATTCAATAAATATAAATGATATAAATATATGTAAATAAATATAATATATAATATATTATACGTAATTTATGATATATATATATACTAAAATGAAGAATGAGATGAAAGATGCAAAAAACGTTCCTAATCATCTCTCTAATGATTTTAATTTTAAAACAGTACTTATAGAGGTACTATTATTCATCCCTGGCCAATTACTGGCATTAAGTCTCAGTTGCCATTCTAATTCGAGTTTCTCCAAGAAAGGTTGCCATGCACCTCCTCTAACGTCCGTTTTTATAACATCTAAAACAACGAACTTAAAAGAATGTGAAGGGAATGCATTAATATGTTTCGCCAAAGCATTCAATTCATTCCCATCAAGTATTGCTCTTATATGTTCACCAATACGTTCTTTGAGCTTCCTTTCAGTTTTACCAATATAAAACATAGTGCAACTAGAACATAAAGCACAATAGACAACTTTTTCAGTAGTGCAAGAGGCCCTGTCCCTTAAACTAACACTATACTTATTAACTGTGATTTAGTTTGTTTCAAAACATAAGAACAATATTTGCATCTACCACATCTAGTAGTTTTTCCAAAATTCTTATTTTGCTTACGTTCAAAACACTTTTTTAGATTAATACCTTTTTTGTATACTATAGATGGACAGCGTAAAGGTGCTGTTTCGGTCTCCGTCTCAGCCACATCCATGTTGAAGTAACCAAAACAATAAGAGCCTAAAACCAACAATCCAACCAGAAAAAACAAAATAACGGATAGACTGAAACGTTTATTAGAAACTAAACAAATAACATAGTGTACAAAGGATTCCAGTAAGCGCTTTCGTTTGGCTCCTGCCAAACTTTTTCCAACTGATGTAGTACATCACTTCCTGTGGATTAAATAAACAATCCACTAACATAATTAATGAATTAAACAATTAAACAATTAATAAAATTCAAATGTTTAAAGGAACAGCACCAGTTGTCATAACCAAAATATCCATTCAACCCTAGTTGACACATTGACAGGTTTAAGACAAATGTAAAATTTCGAAAATCAAAAATAACAAACACGAACGTAAAATAAAATGTACAATCTGGAAAGAATGGAGACTGTGAATTGAATAGTGTGTGAAATATCATGAGCAGTATTGTAAGTAACCAGGCGTATATATAAATAGTAACAGTAAAAAAGTAAAAAATTGACTTTGTAACAATGTGTACATTGTCAAAGCCCAATAACATTTACATTATAAAAGGTGGACAATATGTATATATATATATATATATATATATATATATATATATATATATATATATATGGGAGAGTGAATGAATAAGTAAGAAAATGCATATAATCTCTATATTTTCATTAGTATATGAGTATGTATATATATATATATATATATATATATATATATATATATATATATATATATATATATATATATATATATATATATATATATATATATATATATATATATATATATATATATATATATATATATATATATATATATATATATATATATAGGGGAACCTCACGAACACAAAATGACTATTAAAAATGTACGTATAAGAACTAAAAATTGCTATAAAACATATATGTATACCTAAAAATATCTAAAAATATCCAAAAATATATATAAATGTAAACAGGTATGAATAAATACATATATATAAGATTGAATATTCAATAAATATAAATGATATAAATATATGTAAATAAATATAATATATAATATATTATATGCAATTTATGATATATATATATATATATATATATATATATATATATATATATATATATATATATATATATATATATATATATATATACTAAAATGAAGAATGAGATGAAAGATGCAAAAAAACGTTCCTAATCTTCTCTCTAATGATTTTAATTTTAAAACAGTACTTATAGAGGTAGTATTATTCATCCCTGGCCAATTATTGGCATTAAGTCTCAGTTGCCATTCTAATTCGAGTTGTTCCAAGAAAGGTTACCATGCACCCCCTCTAACATCTGTTTTTATAACATCTAAAACAACGAACTTAAAAGAATGTGAAGGGAATGCATTAATATGTTTCGCCAAAGCATTCAATTCATTCTCATCACGTATTGCTCTTATATGTTCACCAATACATTCTTTGAGCTTCCTTTCAGTTTTACCAATATAAAACATAGTGCAACTAGAACATAAAGCACAATAGACAACTTTTTCAGTATTGCAAGAGGCCTTGTCCCTTAAACTAACTCTATACTTATTAACTGTGATTTAGTTTGTTTCAAAAACATAAGAACAATATTTGCATCTACCACATCTAGTAGTTTTTCCAAAATTCTTATTTTGCTTACGTTCAAAACACTTTTTTAGATTAATACCTTTTTTGTATACTATAGATGGACAGCGATCAAATAATTGATGAAATGATGGATCGTTTATAATAAACTGCCAATTTTTGTAGAGAATATCTCTTATAGAATTACTATCAAGATTGTATGTAGTAATAAAACTTTTAGAAAAGTTTTTTGTATTAAAATTGCTTCCAAAAACAGGCAAAACATGTGACTCATCTTGAGTAAAAAGTAGGAGAGTACTCTCATTAAGTTCATTTCCAATATTAGTGCTGTCCGATGAATTTGAATAAACTTGATTGTCATAATATAACAGTGGTACAAAGTGTGAATTTTCACGTTTAGATATTACTTCTGACATCACACTATTAATCATCTTTTCGGGGTATCCCCTATTTTTAAACATACCAAATAAATTCAAACATTCTACTAGAAAATCATCCCATTTGCTCACCATTCTGGCAGCTCTTACAAATTGACCTTTAAGGACTGCTCTTTTTTGAGTAAACGGATGACAACTGTCAAAGTGTAAAAAACTATTACTGTATGTTTTTTTACGAAATATTTTGGATGTAAAGATTTTATTGTTAACATCCTTTTCTAACAATACATCCAAGTAGGCTATTGAATTATTGTTGAATGTAGTAGTGAATTTTAAAAAGGAAGTGGTTGAATTAATATACATTAAAAATTCATCTATTTTATCTTCGCTTCCACTCCAAAGTATAAATATATCATCCAAAAAACGTAAATATGTTTTACAGTAATTAAAAAAAAAGAATTAAAAACATATTCTTTCTCCCATATATACATAACTATATTAGCATAGAGGCCTCCGCACGGAGACCCCATAGCTACCCCATCCTTTTGTAAATAAATATTATTGTTAAAAATTATAACATTGTTTTTAAATAATGTCCAACAATTGGTCATATAAATTAATTTTAGTTTGAGCCAGACCTTTCTCATTCAAATAAGTATTAAACCATTCTATACCAATATCATGTGGAATAGCAGAGTACAAATCCTTGACGTCACGTGTTATAAAAATATCATTCTCATTGTATTTCACAGATCTCATGGTAGTCAAAAAATGCCATGAGTCTTTCAATAAATGTTTTCTGAGTAAATATAGTTTTTTAAATTATCATCAATAAATTTCGCTATCGGATTTGTAATAGACCCCTGTGCATGCACTATAGGTCTAAAAGGGGGTTTAATAATATCTTTGTGAATTTTGGGGACTCCGAATATAGTTGGGGTCCTAGGGTAACTAATATTCATATAATTAAATTCATCAATATTTATATCACCATCAATGAATAGGTCATATAGAATACCCCATTCATTTCATTGGTGGAACTGAATTGATATGTAGAACTTTTTTAAATAAGTTCCATTTCATTGATATAATCATGAATATTAAATATAGTTATACCCCCTCCTTTGTCTGGCTTTATAAATCTAACATTGTTCATACTACTTAAATTAAATAAAATCTCATGTTCAATTTTAGACAAATTACAGCTTCTATATCTCTTATTAGCCCCCTTAATTGCTCGAAAATCTAACTCACACATTTTCTCAAATATTTCTAGGGTGGGATGTAACAGAGGATTAAAAGAACTAGATACGTAAAATGGTCTTGTCACCTGTTCAGTATTATGAAATAAAAAAACTAAATTTAACTTCCTAACAAACATTTTCAAGTCAATTAAGGAATGTGCAATATCCATGTTCCTACTAGGAATAAAAGATTGACCACGAGACAACACTTCACAAATGTTAGTATCAAAGACTAAGTCAGAATAATTGTAAACAACAAAATCTTTCTTGTTGTTATAATACAATACGGGTCCATTTATGGTCAAGTGTACGTCAACTAACGACCCCTCTATTGACCCTTGTAATGGTTGTTCCTCCCTCTGGTAAAAGTGCCCCGACTGTAAGTTTGTTGTTGTGGACCCCAATTCCTTCTCTGGTTTTGCTGTTGAAAGTTTTGCTGGCGTTGCATTAGTCTTTCTGATTTTCGTAAAGGTGGGAAAGATTCTGTTCCTAAAAAATCTGTGTCGTCCTCATATACATCATCATCTGTGTTAATGTCTGAATTCATATTATTGTCATTAAAGTTATCGGTAGTGCCCAATTTTTGTCCCCATTGTTGTGAGATAGGTGATACCTTGCCCATAAGCATTTAAGTCCCGGTCAAGTTTTTTAAGTTTCCTAACTCTAATTACTTTCATTTTCTCGTCAATTCACTTGAAGGTACGAAGGTAGTCATAATCATTATTGCTAAAGGCACAATCTTTCTTAACCAATGTATCAAGTTCATTAGCTTGTTTAATCAATGCCTCTAGTGTTTGTTGTCACTGATAACTAATTTCATATAGTCAATTCCGAACTTGTTGAATAACTTGATTAGGTCTATGTGCAAAGAAGAATTTGCTATGAGGCTCGTGGGAAATCTCCAAACACGTAGCTCCTTTGGGACAATATTCTTATTTATACATTCCTGAAAATAATTATTGTCCATCTGTAATTTTTTTATTTTTAGTAAGACATAGTCCAAGTCAGCCAATTTATCACTAAATGTTTTTGACGTACCTGGAGTACTGTTAGTTGTAGATGAAAAACCTTTACTGTTTTTTATCCATGTTGACAAATCATCACTCGTAATGGCATTTGAAGCCGCTGAAGTAGAAGGTTGATTGTTTAATCCTGCATCCATTCGACCCGAAGTAGAGGAACGTCTCCTATTAGATTCATCCAAATCCAACCCATTATTGTCCACCAGTGGGTTTGAATGACGAGTGAGGTTAGAATACTGAGACAAGTTTCGCTGCTCCATTCGATCCATATGGTCAGTTAATTTTTGAATTAATTGTGTTAAAGAATTAAACAAGTTTTCAGAAGTACTTTCTGGTGCTGTTTCGGTCTCCGTCTCAGCCACATCCATGTCGAAGTAACCAAAACAATAAGAGCCTAAAACCAACAATCCAACCAGAAAAAACAAAATAATGGCTAGACTGAAACGTTTATTAGAAACTAAACAAATAACGTAGTGTACAAAGGATTCCAGTAAGCGCTTTCGTTTGGCTCCTGCCAAACTTTTTCCAACTGATGTAGTACATCACTTCCTGTGGATTAAATAAACAATCCACTAACATAATTAATGAATTAAACAATTAAACAATTAATAAAATTCAAATGTTTAAAGGAACAGCACCAGTTGTCATAACCAAAATATCCATTCAACCCTAGTTGACACATTGACAGGTTTAAGACAAATGTAAAATTTCGAAATAGAATAGAGAGAAATATGTCGATATATATGGATATACATATATATGCAAATATATAGATAGGTTAACAACATCTACACAACCACGGAGGTACATATAAATAGGATACTACCAAGTACCGAATGCTTTAAATACCGACGCGTGTAATCACGAGGCTGAAAGACTGAAAGACCACAGTACCGGAACACTAGAACCGCGAGTACTATTATTACGATGTTAAGGGACATTTAGTTCATGCTTCTGGTGCTGCTGTCCAGGTAGGTACTGTGTTTCTGATTGCTGTAGTGTGTGTAAGTGTGTGTTCTTAGTGTGGTGTGTGTTTTCGGGGCACTGTAATGTGTGTGTGTGGGTTTGCTTCGTGTGTCTGTTTGTGCTATCTGGCAGGTAGATTATTACAGTAGGTGTGGTGTGGGGGGCGCAGCCACCCACATGGGGTGTGTATGGGTGCATGGCCACCTGGCCATACATAGTGTAGGATGGTTTGTTTGGATGGGATGGGTAGCAGTGTGTCTTTGTGTGCGTGTGTGTGTTCTGTGTTTGTGTTAGTTCCGGGAGTTTGACTGTCACGAGTTTGAGTGTTCGGTATTGTGGGGTTTGGGAGTCTGGGAATGGTAATGTGGTCGTTGGAAGTGTGTGCGTTCCTGAATTCGTGGGTATGCCGTATACAGCGGTTGAAGTCTTCAAATATGTGCATAACGTGGACCATAGCAATCACTCATTCCACCATGACCGAACATTATGAACAAAGGATATGCAGAGTATATATGTCTATACACTATTACAAATATGTGCTATGGACATGAGCCACCTGTTCCACCTTACGAGGGGCAGTCCCTCTATGTCTGGTAGTGTCCTGACCAAAATGAGTACAAATACTAATGTCCTACAATCTCGAGACATTTGCCATGTTCCATATTTAATGTAATTGTTGCATAAAATAGTCATCTGTATCTAAAATACCTACATGTAACAAGAAACAGGCTAAACAAGTAAACCGCTACAAGAATATAAGCTTTTATATAGGCATATATGTAAAGTTCTATACTTTGTACTGACCGTGGGTATGTGTCGGCCTCTAAAATCCGATGTGTGTCCTGCAAATGTCCCACTATGGCCATTTGAAAAGGTGGCAACCCAAGCCAAAGAGGTTCAGTCACCAACACAACTCCAATGAGTGCAAATATCTGTGAGAAATACACGAGACAACTTTCATGTAGCAACATTTCATTACATATCGATGTATTTCCGAAGGGATTGAAGGACCAACATCACCTGCATGCTATACAGGAACCAATTAGCAATGGCTTAATGAATAAGCCTGCAATTACCATAGTATTAGTCTACTAAAGGATAGGTCTTCAAATAGGGAAGGAGCCCTCACACACATATCGAATATGTATAAATGCAGTTCCTACACACCTGCATCTGCTATGTATACCCAGCTACATTTCCCCTACACCCGAAACAATTGCAATACAGACTGTAATAACATCACAAACATCCACTCACTCTATGCCATCTGCAGAAGCCTTAACATACTTTGTGAGAGACATACTATAATGGCCCTATGTGAAATCGTTGCTGTTGTACAATGGAACAGACGCCGATGTTACAGGGTTTGGTTGCAATAATTCTGTATCAGATGGCTGATATAACAGCTAGACTCACATGTAGAACTACATTCTCTAGCCATTACACACAATCCATGGGGCCATGAAGTTAATATATCTCTGTGTGTCTCCATATAGCTGTAGCAATTCATCACAAACAACACATCCAAGCTGTCTTCCTCAAAGGTAGGTGAAAGGGACAACGCCCAAGTGGAGTATTCAATTATATCCCACTGTTGCCATGTCATTGGCTAATGGAGTAGCTGCACAGCTGATGCACATGTAATCATCTCCTCCGGAACACCAATTGGTGGCAGGATACCACATGTTATTGATATCTAAGTATAAAAGGATGTCTTGTCATGCATTCAAACCGTATGTACATACGAGAAAAATGTTACAACAGAAAACGAATAGGACTTATATTATCATCAACTCGGGATATTAATAAGGTATGTTGAACACTCAGTATGTTAGTGTATGTAGTACCTGTTCTATATTAATTAAAGTGTATGCAATGCATATAGTGGGAAAAGGTATTATGTAGTGATGTATTGTTGAGCATAGTAACGCTCGTAGAAATTGTGTGTACTGCTGTGGGCTACAAGGTAAACACCTCATACACCACAAGGGATGCTATA
The DNA here is from genome assembly GCF_019279795.1 of Protopterus annectens. Lineage (NCBI taxonomy): Eukaryota > Metazoa > Chordata > Ceratodontiformes > Protopteridae > Protopterus > Protopterus annectens. Next base: position 793,029,346 of record NC_056729.1, read on the forward strand.
TAAGGACTTTAAACACAACAATTCCACTCCAGCCGCTGTCAGTGGCAGGGTTTGTCCAACAAGTATGTGCCATAACAGGGGATAGTATATGTTGACATACTGTAACAGTAGGCATATGTATGGGCGTATAACTGACAATAACATGTCTAAGGTGGTCCTGCTGTGCAATTATGATTTGCATTGTGGGATATTGTGGCAAAAATGTGAAATGTACAGTATTGTAGGTAGATATGTTTAACATTTTACATAGCATTACTGTTATGTTATGCAAACATCCGGTATGTCTATTAGCATGTACAATACACAATAACAGGATATATATGACTTGTAGTCACCAGACAGTGTATCAGCATGATTGCTAATTGAAGTGGAAGAGCTAGTCAATTATCCATGCACAAAGGACATGTAATAGCTTCATAGGTTCATAGTTAGGTACTATGCCGTCTGGCCAAGGGCATTCATAAGCCTAACTACAGTGATTTCACTTGCAGCACCTCCTTAGGTTAGTGTCCTGTGCCTATGAACAGCAGAGCCATTTGTTTCCTGCACCTCTGTACAGCAGAGCCACTGCAGTGATCCCTGGTGTACATGTCTGTATCCCATCCACCCATTGAGATATCTCTTGAAGAGTGCTAGTGAGGGTCCCTGCCTGATGTACATAGGAATCATGTTCCAAAGCATGGTGAGTGTCCGGGTCAGGAATGTATCCCTCCAGCATGTCCTAGTCATCATTGCATTTAAGTACATATCCCAGAGCATGTGGCTCTCAGTGACTTTTGCTTATCTGGAGCATATCCATCAATATTGTTTTGGACATGGGCCTTGTATGTTCAGCAGAGATCACCTCTGAGTATGCGGTATCCAAACGAGTACAGTTGGGTTTTTTTTAGTTGGGCTGCATACGTCATCCTTCGGAGGTCAGTATTCCTCTTGGTGTGGTAATGTTGTGGTATTTAAAGCCATTGCTTTTGTCTCATAAGGTACATCCCAAATGGGGTGTTGTACCCTTTAATGTGTTTCATAAGTCATGAGTAGAGAGGCACAATGGCTGCCTTTGTTCTGGCTACAAACCCATTAGAGATTAGGGTGGACATGTAGAAGGATATCCACACGACCTTGGCAATATGGTTATCAAAGGAGTGAATGCTATCTACTTGGGATCTAAGATCCCTTATTACATCTTATGTATGTAGGGGACTACCACTTATGTGATAATCTGCGGGTGATTGGTGTAATCCAAAGGGGATGTATATGCACCTTGTGACTTGCAGCTTGAGGCCATGTTATTGACACCAGGTATCCGTCCCAGTGACACCCTTATGGTGGGTGTCTGTATCAGCTGGGGAATCAATCATGGCCCCTAGTTTGCAGTTGTCTGCAAACCTATTCAGGGTAAGTGCTCCTGTGCTAGCCTGTACCTGAGAGAAGCATATACTGAACATGAGGGGCCCTATGACTGAGGACTGGGGGACGCCAATTGTAACTGATTTACAGTAGGAACTAGGGTATGCTATCCTCACTGTGTGGGTTCTGTCCGTGAGCCACTTTGCATAACATCTCATGATGTAGGGGTTAATGTGCAGGTGAATGTGTATGTTGACAATATCAGAATGGGGAACGGTGTTGAAAGCCTTTGAGAGGTCAAGGTAGGCTGTGTGGACCTCCTTACCCTCATCTACTGCCTTGGTAACTGTCTCAAAGGCCTCCACCAGGTTTAGGAGGCATGGTCTGGCCCTAACAAATCCAAACTGGGTGAGATCAAAGGTTTGGAGGCCACCAATGTCTCTGTGAATGAGATCCATGATGATGTGTTCCATAGCCTTGCAGAACAGTCTAGTCAGGCGTATAGGGCAATAGTTCCTCTGGTCCATTGTGGCACCACCTTTGTGGAGTGTGATAACTGTTGCTGTGCACCATTCAGGGGCCACAATGCCTGATGCAAGGCTATTAGTGAACATGGTGCCCAAGTGGGGAGCCATTTCGTTCTGAAGTTCGTGGAAATTGCAGCCTGGGATGTTGTACAGTCACATGAATGCTATGTCCCTGGCTTTAGAGAGTGCATCTTTGAACTGCGTAGTTGTGATTGCAGGGACTCTGCATCATTCCTGCATAGATATGGGCCCTTTAGGGTGTGAGAGGGGTTTAAAGTTAGCACTGAACCTATCTGCCAGGATGTTGCCAATATCAGTTGGTTCTGTAATGTTCGTGCCATACTGCTGTATGTCAGAGCAGATGTGGGTATCGGCATCGAGAGTAGTGACATACCTCTAGAACGCTTTGTGGTAGTCCTTGGAATTAGTCTCAGTAAAGTTAACGTAGCTAGCTTTGGAGGATGTGATAAGGGATCTCAGATTCTTACTGAGGCTGACCAGAGAGCTCCTCCACTCATGGGATTGTACTCTACTTTGCAACAGTCTCCTCCTTCTGCTGTACATTATGTCCATGGCAGTGGACCACAAGAGTGGCGTCCGTTTTCTGGTGGGTACCGTCATGGCTCTGTTTGGGATAGCATGATCCATGCAGTCGTGTAAGTGCTAACTAAGTGCAGTTGTGTATGATTCAGCGCTTGTAACTGTATTGTCCATCTGCACGGATGTCGTGACATTTACTACTGCTGTCATAAGAAGCCTAAAGTTGGCTTTGTAGAAATATTGTACTGTGTTTTCCATAAAGGGTGTGGTGCCGGGATGTGGATAACAAGGGCGATTAGCATACGTTCGGATCTGACCAACGAGGAGATAACCCCAGGTGTGGAACACCAGTCATACATGTTGGTAATGACCAGGTCTAGGATATTGTTGGCCCTGGTGGTGGTGTGGATAGGTTGATCCAGGCGATTGGAGGTTATGAATCCCAGAAAGCGTTGGCCTAATGTGTCGGTACATGAGTAGGTATCCCAGTTAATGGCGGGATAGTGTCAGTCGCCCATCAGTAGTGTCTGTTTGAACCCTACTTTCCAGTACGCCAAGAAGTGAGGACCATTAACCGTGGGGTATGGTGTGGGATCTGTAGCAATCTACAATTTGTATAGCAGTTATGGCCAGAGTTAGTTGCACTTGGATTACCTCTGATGCATTGTGCTAAGCAACCAGCCTGGAGGTGTGGATATCCTTGGGAAATATGGACACACCTCCACCGTGGGTGTTCCAGTCCTGGTTTCATGACTGAAAGGTGTGGTATGAGTAATAGCCTGGTAGTGCAGGGGTACTCTCAGGAGCCTAGAAGCAGGTCCCAGTCACTGCACAGATATCGAAGTGGTCCATTACAAGGAGTGCCTCGGGTGAGTGCATTTGAGATGAAGACGTCAAGCATTGAGTAGCATTACCCTCAGGTTTTGCTTGCCTGTTCCTGTTATGGTGGTGAATATGTTATTTGAACTGTGCCTAAAACAGGCACTATAGGAGCAGCAAGAGCCTTAGCCATTATCCGTAATCCCAGGGCCGACAGGTGCAGACCATCTGTGCCAAAGCATCGTGTTCTGTCGACCATGTCATTCAAAGCAGACAGATACTGGATACCCTTGGAATGACATCAGAAGCATAGCCAATTGTTGAAGTAAATAATTTTGTCCTTGTACTGCATTATCAGTCTGGACGATGGCCAAATGCTACTCAGGGCTAGGGCAATACCTGCCTGGGCTACAAGATCGGAGAGCTATTCCATGACTCTTTGCATGTAGTCCAGGAAGGTACATCTCAGGGCATTCACAGTAACATGGAGAATGACACAGTCATATTGTACCTGTTGAGGAGTGACCTGAGTGCATAGGTTATGTTGTGGATCCTGTTACCTGACAGGCAGCTGACAGTAACTATCACCTTGTGTAGCCTGCTGAGTGGGACATCAGTGTGACCGCTTATAGAGTCACCTATGACTAGTGTGTTAGGTACATTATATCGTCCTATTGGCTGTGGTTGATGAGCACACTGAGTCTGTGGACTATAAGTAATTGGTGTTGTGTTGGTGTATGGGGGCTGCCTGCATTTCTGCTTTGGGGTTCTCTGTTGCCCAAACAAAGTAGTACTGAGAGGCTCCGCAAATGTTGTAGTCTTACTATGTGTGGCCTCTGGTGGTGGAGATCTAGTGAGACTATGTGATGAGTGTGGTGTGGTGCAAACGTTTAACATCCCCACATGATTGTCAGGTTCAGTCTGGGTTGGAGAGAGCTTTACCTCCAGAATGGCTAGATATGTGCATCTCCCACAGGTTCTAGTGTTGTATGTTAGGAGGGGAGCATTGACTGTGTACATGAGACAATTTCTATATTGCCTCATGATGCCCATATTCATCATATAGACAGGCGATAACACTGGGAATTGACACTTGGACATGCCTGAATATTTAACTATTTCCCACTAGATATGTGAGGAAAGTGTGTACAAGAGCTGTTTTACTCTAAGCAAGCGGGAAATGTAAGTACAAACAGTGTTTACCTGTAGGTAATGAGGAGGATTGAGTGCTATAGTAATTAGTAGCTCATGAAGTGCTTACATGTTCTGAACTAGTGCTGAGCATGAATAAGCAATACAGATAGGGTGTCGGATAACATAAACACACTGCCACTGCAACAGGTACACAATCACATATCCATGAACACTACAGAGCCCCTGTAACCATAACTATGATGGTACATGGTGCACTCAGGCTGCATGGGACTTGTCCACATCCCTGGTTGTATCATACACATATGGCAAAACAGTTTACTCTACACATACACATCATGTAAAACATAGCTTCATGTCAGTCTGTGAAAACACTGAATGGTGCACACCAACAGTTATCATAACCCACAAAGTGGAGACACCACTCATAATGGAAGGCACTGCATTACTACCCTGCTGAGTCTGGTCTGAAAGTCCATGAACCTTAATCAACGTATATGTTGTTAGCAGTACAGATGCAGATGACAGTACGGATGATTTCACACCTGTGACAAGTCATAGGACATCATCACTCATACTGTGTTCCACCTACACTCAGTATACTAGATGTACCTTTGTATGTCACAGGAGTGTTCTGCCAGTGGACTGCTGACAGAACCAACACTACAAAAGGTGTCTGAGTAATATGTGCATATCACACCAGTGGCAGCTACAGTAAAACAGGGTTAATTCATTGTACTCCCCCTCATTGTAGAGCATACCACACAGACAAATGGGGGGCATCTGCCTATGTAAGTATGTGAATGGCTATGGCCTAGGAGCAATAGCTGACTCAGTGTTGTGGACAACATACAGAAGGGGCTTTGTGAGTGAGGTGTGTGACATATGTGCACAATCTGACAGCTACATATTGCATTGTCACCGCTAGGTTAATAATCCTGTACCCATGAACTACCACCTTGCAGCGGTCAACATAATGGACACTGTGTGTAAGGGATGCTGCTGTGCAGTTTACCTCTCTGAGCTAGTGACGTCACCAAGCCTATTAGGTAGTCATAAGAGGCAACCCTAGTCATGACAGGGTGCCATCCATGAACATAGAGATCATTGTACAGCCATACTCATCACTCAAGTGACCAATATTGGATCACATATCACCTTTAAGGGGTACTGGCCATGTTTGGATGTGCAATACCAGCCTTCACAATCCTCATCTCCACTATGTAGCATGTTGCCTACCCTGCATAAAGACATGTCCATCACTGTGATGTTGGACATGCTACACGTACATATCCTGATCTGAAATACATACGTCATCAACATCCACCTTCCTAGTACAAGGATTGCCACATGCTGGACAGATCCTTGTGCCGTACACGTTACATACTCCTGCCATACTATGCAACCCTGTCCAGCAAAGGTGCACATTTCACCTCTGTCAGACATGGTGTGATGACCGCATGTTAGATGTATCATTAACCATGTGGATCAGTTATGTGGCACTGCTTCACCTGGCGCCGGAAACACGGCTGTCAGCTACAGGTAGGTAACCTTACATCCTAGGCTCATACATGGCCCATGGCATACAGACTACTAGATGACCTTGGCCGTACATGCTATAGTTGATAACCATCCCTGCAGATGCCATCAGGCTAGCCAGTGTCCCATGTGTATCACATGTGCAACACAGGCGATACATGGCAGGATGTTGAACTGCTGTACAGTGCCGTGTAGATGTATATGGCAAAACACATGCATGTAAAGGTTTCCATGTGTATGTCTGCATTGTCACAGGTCATGTCCATTAAGGCAGTGTATGTGTTTACATGTGACATATACAAAGCATCAAGGTCGACAGCATTAATGTGGACACATCCAAGCATGTGCTGATAGGTAAGAACACCAGTACAGGTAAACAGACATGCCCACATCAAGACAGCATCCACATGGAGTATGAGCAATGTAATCAGGTGACACACATATATGGTGATAATATCCAATCCCCATTGGGTGTCACATGTGTGTGACACAAACATGTCAGTGGTGTCACTGTCATGAAGATTTGCAAAGACAACTGTTTATATGTAATAAATGTGATACACATGTATGCACAGCTGTATCTCTGTGCATCTCTGAGATACTGTGACCTGTCTCCATCATTATGTCTTCCAGATATGCCGTGAGCAAGGCTCCCAGCCTATACCCGCTTGGAGGATGAGGCCCTTATACCTTACCTCCAAGACAACTATGATGTCCTGTTTAGCCATGTGCCACAGGATGCACAGCAGCGGGATGACCTGTGGCAGGAACTTCACAGGAGGGTTAATGATGTGGGTGGCCATAACCGCACATACCAGCAGGTGCGCAGACATTGCATGGACCTGATCAGACGTGCGAAACAGCATGCGAATGCAATTGCCAGGGAACAAGGTGCAACAGGTGGTGGGCCACCAACCTAGCCCCCACTCACACGTACTGAGGAGCTACTGGCCAACCTGGGGACACTGTCAGAACAGCATCCACAAACCTTAGCTGACATCGTGGAGGTGGGTGTCTTTCAACCACTGAGCCTGGTGTTGCCTGGTAAGTCACTACTGCACATATAACTATTACATCCCATATAGTTGTATGTGTCACTGTACAATATGTAATGTAACATCATATGCAAGGCATGTATACACACATGCCACATACTATAGTATGCTACTCTGTGTATGCACACATGTGCATACTCCATAGTATATCCTATTGTACTGGCGAATGTGTTAACATGCACATTGCACCCTGTAGCTGTCATGCAGGCGTGGATAATGATCATACTGCTGTGTCACCCCTATATAGGTACCTCTGGCGTTCCGCTGAGACAGCAGGCTGTTGCAGGTGAGACAGTTATAAGTATCAGGCATGTTAATGCACAGATCTATTCACCATGTGGCCAGTTAACACATGTACACATAATGTATGGTCTGGTCACAATATACAGGTCGCATCTGCAATCCATCACACTGGCTACCCATGTGCAATACTTACAAACTAAGTGAAACACCGACATGAAACCTCAGAAACTGTCATTGCTAGATGTGTGGACAGCTGTGCATACAACAGTGGAGGTGATGTTCAATGTAGGAACATGTACTACATATCAGAACTACACATGTAGGGTACACAAACAGTACTACACAGTGAGCTGAAGTATGGGCAGCTCACAGGATTCACCATTGTGGATTATGCCCCTGCTATGAATGCACACATTGTGATGTGCCATCTGACATGTCCATGACACACATGTCCATGACACACATGAGGTGTTGAACAGCAATATGCGTCTCTTCCACCAAATGGCAGACTACCCTGGGGTAGTGGGTGCTATAGCCTGCATGCACGAATGCATCAAAGCATCACCCAGTGAGCAGGGTAGGGCCTACATTAACTACAGGGGCATCCCCTCCATCAACTGCCAGGTCATATGCGATGCCCAGGGCATTATACTGAATGTGTGTGCTGGCTGCCCTGGAAGCAATGACGATTACAATATATGGCATCTGACACAGCTGTACCACAGCTTTGCCAATATGGACATCCCCTACAGTCACCTAGTGGGGGATGCTGGGTACCCACTGGAGCCGTGGCTGATGACACCCATCAGAAATGCACACACACACACACCTGAACAACTATGCCATAATGAGGCACACGCACAGGGAAGACATATAACTGAGCATGTATTTGGGATGTTCAGGTCACGGTTCTGGTGTCTGGACACATCTGGTGGAGCCTTGCAGTATTCACCTGCTACATGCACCCCAATTGTTATGGTATGTGCTATGCTACACAATATGATCCTACAGAAACAGCTGCAGCAGGAACAGCATGGGGCAAGGCCACACAGCCCCCCACCAATGCCAAGGCCTGTACAGGCACAGAGTGACTCGGAGGAGGAAATACCTGAGCTGGACCCAGTAGGCAGAAGGAGGCGTGCCCAGTATGACCTGCCTTGGCAAAGAGGCAACGCATAGCATATGCACTGACACAGTAGGTACCCAGGAAATGTCACCCTCTTTGACTTGCACAGACAGTAAAAGGGATGCCAAACATGACACTACCTGTGCTCAGCCATTTATAGGAAGTGCACTGTGTACACAGGGTGTCCTAACCCACTGCGGATAATGGGCTGAGCATCATGTGTGTCCATACAGCCCACACAAGTCTCAACCAGCTGGACAGGTGTAGACCAACACAGACAAATGCTGTACTATGGCCTCTGAATATGCCCAAAGGATGACCCCCCACAGACACACACAGACAGACTACAGCAGGCCAGGCAGTTGGATGTAGGTTGTGAAGGCTAGGACATCTGAAACTAATACGTTGGTAATTAAAGCTAAGATCTGGAGTACACTGGTGTGCCTCTAGCCAGCACAATAGGTAGGTCTACACACTGAAATGGAGTACCTGACATACCAGTACAGTAGTAGCGAAAGTGTACAAGTGTCAGCTGTACCCCCCTTCCAAAGTACACATGGAACAGTCAGGTGCACCCCCCCCCCGGTGCTGTGTAGGAATGTGGATACAGTCAGATGTCCCCACATGCTGTGCAAAAATATAGCAACAGTCAATGCCACATGACCAATGGATACCCTGCAGACACAGCATGCCACCTGTCAGTGTACAAAGCAGAGGTCAGCACCACAGTACTGACTACATGGACATGTAACACATGTGATACAGTTGACCATACTGGGCATGCTCAAACACATGAAAGTATGACGACAATGTCAATCGACAACATGCGGAACAGTCATATTGGGCATGCTCATACATGTAAACACAAGATGGCCAGGTCTGCAAACACCAGTGTTCCGGACATATCTGCCGGTACATTGCTATACTGTTGGATGACTGTGCTGTATGGTATCTGTGTGGTATTGTCTATTGTCTGTATATTTGCCATGGTGTATTGGTAATTCACATTAGCTGTGTGCGCAGGGTGTTGCTACCAACACTTGCAAAGGACGGCTATTTGTTTGCAGCCAGAACAAGGCCATTGGATACGGAGTGAGTAAGGCACATTGCAGCAGTTGGGAGCAGTTGTACATGGGTTTGTGCAGTGTTAAGCACTGCTGACCTCTGGTTACAGCTTCTTACACTTGTTTAGACTTCACATTTCTTTAACAGTGCAATACTCGCATACTGGTAGCCAAACACGCTTACACCCGCTTCCTCCCTCACTTGCACATGCACAGACATTGGTGCTTGCATTTGTCACTCACGCTGAGTGGGCGCGATCCCTTGTGATGCCTATTACATCAGACTACATGACTACAGTATCGGGTAAGGCTGACCATTAGGCGACGGCATGGCGTTCGACTGTACGGAATTGGCAGCCTGTCCAGTGAGTTAATCATATTATATGCGTGTTCCTCATACAATCTGCTCCCATCTGGCTGATACATGGGAACCGATACTCTGCAATGCAGACAAGTAAATGTTTTTGGGAACCACATCCGTCTGCCGGGTCATGCTACCACATACCTATTGTAGGTTTGCCAACTTTTAAATTGACTGAGATGAGACTTTAGGATTAACACCTTTCCCACTTTGCGTGGGACAGTCCCTCCTTAGGTGTATGTGTCATGCAAAAATAATCTAGTCATAGCAAATGTCCTGATTACAGGACAATATTATATTCTACATTTCTCTAATAGTTGCATGTAACAGTTATTGTATATATGACACTTCTATATGTTATGTGAAGTAGCATAAGCAACTTGACTGCTGCTAGACTTAAGCTTTTATTTGTGCTAATACGTATAGTTCTGTACTATGCACAGCTGTAGGTATGTTCTCACCTGGTACGTCTGACATTTCTACGGAGCAAGTCCCACTTTGGCCATTTGGAAAGGTGGCAGCCCTATAGGACCTATATGTAGAGATGTCAGAGTTGGCAAGGCAACACATACCCACAGCCAGTAGAAATTAGACTACTTCACCGGTTTGCATAAGTAAAGGTTATTCTTGTAGCCTTATAATTGCTAATACTGTTTCCTATAACATCTAGGTGTTTCAGATACAACATAATCATTTTATGCAACCACTACAGACAATATATGGATTCTTTGCCCTAAATCACAGGCCATGTGCCATAATAACATTTATTTTGCAGGACACAACTGCCCAAAGGGGACTGTCCCTCGCAAAGGTGAACAGGTGCTAATCCCAACCTATTAAATTATCATCTACCTAAGGTAGTTGTCGGAATATGCACTTTCCATCACTAGCAGACCTCACATACGAATGGGGGAGAATGAACACTGAATCAGGGACACTGCATAACACCCTCAGGGGCACATTTAGATGATTGGTACTATTAACTTGACACATTAACAGTCTCAGAGCATATGTATTCATACACATTTGTCGAGGTACATGCTGTTTATGACTCATATATGTTTTCATTAGTTATTACATGTATTCTGCCACCTGTCCACCTTATTTCACTAGTTCTGGAAGGGTTTAGTTGGGACTGTGTTAGATTCTGATTCGTAATCATGGATGTCCATGATAATCGGGTACAGTTCACTGATATAGTCCCTATGTGTTCCACCAATGGTTTACAGACTATCCAGTAGATGTGATCTTAAGGTTTGGGAGGTGTGGGCATCTGCTATGCCCACATAGGAATATTAATTACTTCCATGGGGCGGGCCTAATACATCTCTGCCAACCAACACATGCACATTTAGGCCCATTATTGCATACCCATGATTCCCCTACCTGACACCGCTCTACAGCACTCACCCTTACTGTGAGCGCAGCTGGGGTATGAACACACCCCTACACACTGCCCACTCTCCCCGTCTTGGGACACATGTCTTACGTTTTGTCAACCCATGTGTTATCAGACTTGCACAACCTTCTGTTCCATATAAAGCTACATCCTGGTCGCATCAATCATTATTGGGGTGCCTTAAAGGGAAATTTTTGGTGTCTCACAAGGGACCCCATGATCCATGTTTAAAGTGTAGTCCTTGCAGATCTCTCCCACTGGTAGTTTCCTGCTGGTGGTCTGGAAAGCAGCGGTGTATGTCTCACTGGCCTAGCTGGGGGTGTGTGGGAGGTAAACGTTACTTTATTGGACCTCCCACTAACATATGCCCGGTCTGAGCATATGTTACCCGCAATTCCTGTAACGTAACCTAGGTATGTACATGTGTATATCTACAGTAACATATATATATTTTATATATATATTTTTTTTGTGTATATATGTGCATATATCTATATATGTTGTATATACATATATATATATATATATATATATATATATATATATATATATATATATATATATATATATAGAGAGAGAGAGAGAGAGATATATATATATATATATATATATATATATATATATATATATATATATATATCTATATACACACACACATATATATGTATATATATATCTGTGTGTCCGTTGACCAATACATTTCCCGGCCATATGCACTTACATATATGTATTGGGTTTTATATATGCTTCACCAGCATACTATTGCCTTAGTCATTATAACAACGACACTTCACTCCGGTTATCTTGTAATCGGTATTTAGCACGTTAAACAGTGGACAGATGTCGCAATATGTTCATGTATGGATTACCGATTGTAATTGGGATGTGATACAGTGTCATTTGACCTGTTCTTCGTCTGCACAGCCTATTATTCCTGCTACTGTATTTGTTTGTCTGTGCACATTCATATTATTTATGTCAATAAATGGAGTGCACGTGTTACAAAGAATGTACTTCAACATATTGTTGTCTGCATGTGCGTATGCATATATACCTATTACGTACTAGCTGACCTACATGGGGTGGTCCATTGGAACCGGTGCAACCAACCCTGGCCCTCCTGGATCCATAATCGCATAGCCATGGTTCCTCCACCCCACCCGTGTTGAGTTTCCATGTGTAACAGCCATTATCCACCTGATATCGCAGCCATGACACACCTTTACACATTGCCCTCTCCAGAGCGTTTGGGGCCCTACACACATTTTGTACCACCTCGTGTATTCACAGTGTCTCCCGCCATTTATTTTGCACATGCGTGCCTTTCCTGGTGTTATGGATTATGGCCATTTGCGGTTTACAAGTGTAGGTGGTCACAACATGAACTACATTCCGTCTGTGTGTAATGTAGATGTAGCAGTTCAACAATGTTATGCCCACTGGTAGAACCCTGCCTCTGCTGTGAATAGCAGTGCTCTGCTCACTGTTGGGCAGCTTTATCTGACATATGCTGCAAGCACTATATAATACCTTAGTTGCTCTCGATTCCCTTCACAACCCTTGTGTATGCTTTATCCTTACGGCATTCATTCTTCAAATATATATATATATAGATATATATATATATATATATATATATATATATATATATATATATATATATATATATATATATATATATATATATATATATATATATATATATATATATATATATATATATATATATATATTTCATGTCTATGGATATATATACACACACATATATATCTATATATATATATATATATATATATATATATATATATATATATATATATCTATATATATGTGTGTGTGTGTGTGTGTGTGTGTGTGTGTGTGTGTGTGTGTGTGTGTGTGTGTGTGTGTGTGTGTGTGTCTATATATATATATGAATTACATCTGTACATAAAACCATACATTTGCTATGCTGGGAGCTGCTTACACACGTGCAAGCGCACTCGCATATGCTTACTGTGAGTTACATATGTTTACTGCCGCTTCTTTGTGCTTATGTGTGCCTTATTCATTATGACAGTACCACTTTGATTGAAGGAATCCAGTTAATGGCCCCATGCGAAACACATGTTCACCTTTGCATGTTTAAATGTTGGCTTTACAGCAAAGCGACATTCATTCCACAAGAAAATGATATGTGCTATAGTCGAACTTGAACTGGGAATGCCTTTACATTAGGCAGATGCTCTAACCACTACACTATTGGTGTTCTGCTTCATTTATATGTATACCCCATGGTTCATAGCTACCCGAACACACGCCTCAATGCTTCACTTACACAACAGGCATCCATTCTCCTGCTGGGAAAACTGCAGTACTGCATATGTGACATTCCCTATTCCCTAGTGCTCTAGACCCATGCTGCATGTTTACTCACTCCGAGGATATTCAGAACTCCAAATCTTATAGTCCTGGCACATACGTGAGTTTGGTTGTCAGGGTGTTCATGTGGTCATCCGGGTTTAGGCTTGTCCGACTGGAGACTGGAACAGCCCTCTACCCATTTGAAAGTTAGAATTAGCACGTGGACAGAGTTCATCCCAATGGTACCAGTCTACCTGTGTTTACAGACACAGTGGTTTGCCAACCTCTGACCAGCTTATTATGTCGGCACTACATAATATGGGGTGGCGGGGGTTCCACTGGTGTTTCCCTTCACATTCGTTACGACTGCTTTATTGTGACCATGTTCATTTATATATATATATATATATATATATATATATATATATATATATATATATATATATATCTATATCTGTCTGTACATACACATACATATACACCTACATACCTATTTACATTTCCCATACTGTTGAATGTCTGCCATGCATCCCCGCTGCCTTTACCTCCCTATATCCGACAGACATTATTCTGGCCATCACATAAAATTAGCGGCCCTTTCATGGCTTGGACCCAGAAACAGACCCACCTTAGTCACCGGTTTGATCAATACACCATCCGTGGTACATTCCGCATGGATGGTAGCTAGGATATATGACTTCACTACAGGTATTCAACAGTACTGGCAACAAATGTGACAGTTGGTTGGTGTACATATATGTACGGACCTCTCAACCACTCAGGGACAAGGCAAGGACAATTCAGGGACAATCACAGACACTTTTACAATATTAGTACTATTAACTTGAAACATGTTGACAGATTCAGAGCATATGTATTAATACTTATTTTCTGAAGTAAAAGACGTCTATTAGTCTTAATTATTGTCATTATTCATTCAGTGTCATTCAACACCTTTCCTCCAAAGGTCACTGGTTTTAGAGGGGATTAAGCAGCTGGCCAGTTATTGTGCGAATGCTCTGACCATTAGTAGGGTTGCCACATTTTCATATGGCCAGGATGGGATATATTTGGGACACACCAGATTTTTCAGGCCAACACATACCCACGGTCAGTACAGGGTTTATAACTTTACTTATTTTCCTAGATGAGAGCTTATTCTTGTAGCAGTTTAGTTGCTTATTCTGTTTCTTGTAAGATTTATGTATTTTACATACAGAAATAACTGTTTTAGGCAACGTTTACATGATATATGGTACAGTTATTTCCTACAATCACAGGACATTTGCCATTGTATCATTCTTGGTCAGGACACACCTACCCAAACAGGGACTATCCCTCACCAAGTGGGACAGGAGGTACCCTGCTTACGTCAGTGCCTTAATCACTCTATATCCAACTGCCACTGTGTGAATGGGTAAAGTATATATTGTCGATAATTGATGTGGGGAGCCGTGCATCACGGTCAGGTGTTTAATCCCGGGTAGTATGTTCTGCATGACCGGCTGGAGGCTGAGCAGTATCGTGAACCACTACTGCACATACAACTTGTGTCCAGATGTCTACAGGACTGGACATCGTGTCGTGATACCATGTCTGATATTTACACAGTATACTTATCCCATGAGGGATATCCAAAAATTGAACAAGACAATAACCTTCGATCTTTTTGGATTTATGAAAACGTGATAGGGTTTTACATGCAAGGGATACAGAGTTTGCAATCCTGATGCTGCCTAGGGTGAGACTGCCTACTATATATGAGTAGTGGTCACTATGTACAGATATGGCTGCGCCAAGCTAGCAGCCCGAGAATGGCTGGATTTGGTGGACATTCAGGAATGGGGGGGTTGTGTGCTGTAGAGGTGATAATGGGTATTCAATTATGCATCCAGGTGTGTTGTAATTGGATGGCTCAGTTCAGTCCAGACCATTATGTGGGTATGTGCCGGTAACGTTTCTGTACATGTGTATCGCACATTTTAATATTCATATGTTTGTGGGATTGTGTTCTACAGTATGGCCTGTCAGGTTGTATTGCGGATGTATATGTTTGTTCTTTGTGTTTCTTTTTGATTCACCCACTGCTCCCTCATACACCTCCAGTTCACCTATTGTGCATCCAACACAGTCTCCCCTTTGTGAATTATTACATTACCCACCCCCCCACACCCATATTCCACACACTCCATCCATCCCTTCTCTGGTTGATGGCCCATGGCATGGTCAAGGGAACACAATGCATACACTACATATCTCTGGTATCTGTATGGTTGTGAGGACTACCCTAGCATTTTTCACCTTCCACATGTTGTACATCACGCACATAGGTACACAAATACTTATCTTTCATGGCATGGTAGGTAGACCCGGATAATACACGTTCATCTTTGGCCCATCCTGACAAGGACACCTTGGACCGAAAATGGGCAGATTTTGGGTGAATGTTCTGACCATTGGTAGGGTTGCCACCTTTTCATATGGCCAGGATGGGATATATTCAGGACACACATCAGATTTTACAGGCCGACACATACCCATGGTCAGAACAATGGATAGTACTTTTGTTTTATGCCTAAATGTAAGCTTATTGTTGTAGCAGTTTAGCTGCTTCTTCTGCCTTGTTTACTTGCTTATTCTATTTCTTGTAACATGTAGGTATGTTACATACGGAAATAACTATTGTATGTGACTATTACATGAGATGTGGGACATAATTATGTCATACGGTCGCAGGATATTTTACATTTATAATGGTTTTGGTATGGACACAACTGCCCAGAGGGGGACTGTTCCTCACAATGTGGGACAGGTGGTAACCCTGACCATTGGGCTAGACTTAGCTATTGGCGGCATGCTAACACAATGTGTTTTGCTTCCACTTGGCATAACTATCAACACTGCAATAGAATACAGGCACGGGGTTTTAAATGTCATTTGTTTGAGGGATGGGGACTCGATATTCAGCTACGTGCATTTGTGTTTGCTTCTTATTTTTGTGTTCGCAAAACTGTCTTGCATGCTTTGCATAAGTTTCAGTATCCACGGACACTGACAGGTGTGATTACTATTGGAGGCAGGCTGTAAAATTCAGCATTTTACATTGCACGTAAACAGCTGACATGTCCACGCCTCCGTGCGGCGCTTTGACACTCCCCATGCACTCGCGCACGTTTCCTATGCATGTGGATGTGGCGGCAGCGCGCCTTTATTAATATGCATATGGTGCTACTGCGCCATCTCTACGCCGTACGGTCGGCGCAAGCCTAACGCCATCCTTGCGCCAAGCTTCATGAATCCTGGGGACTTTTTTTGGAGGCTCTATCTGGGTTGGAGGTCACACCCCCTCTAAAGGCCAAAAAACATAAAGAAAAATGGAGTCACATGGTTCCTACATCTCCGTCAGTTATGGAACTGAGTCTGCTTCATGCTTCGCTGGCACCCTCGGCGCAGACCTCTTCAGCACCAGGTTCTGTATCTTATCCCTCGGTGCTGTCCATGATATTCAACCCGATTTCGGTTCCAACCTCAGCACCACTGACTTCGGTGCTGTCCTTGGATCCAACATTGGCTCCGATGACTGTACCTGCTTCTGCACCATCCCCGACCACAGTTCCGACAGTTTTTTTGGCTCCATCAGCTCCAAAACTCGAATATCTGACAAGGACAAGATACTCTCCAACTTATGACCCTTTTTTGGGGCAGAGGTTTAGCCCCTTTCTAGAAAGATCTGATTCTCCTTCAGCAGCCTCCTTTAGATCCACTAGGAGTTTTTCTGAATTAGATCTAGTGTGGGTTGTGGACCAGCTTCTGGCAGCTAGGCGATAGCCCATTCCAGCTAAACCTTCCATCCCTCTTGGCTTGGAATCTTTTACTATATCTTCCCCTGTTTATCCTCCTCTGGCCTCTACCCAGATCCTGGAGATCCCAGTAGCGATGTCCCCTCAGGTGCATACTGTTTCTGATCTGACAGCAGTTTTTCCCCTATCGGCACTGTCCACCCTTGCTGCATCAGCTCCGGTGAAGCCGATGCTCTCTTGGAGCAATGCCTGGACCTAGCCCGGTGACTATTTACTTGCTGTCGCCATTTATGCACACGGCTCTGATGGCCTCCAGTCTTCTCGGAGCTCCTCACCTGGAGTTGGGCTCCTCAGGACAGGGTGTGACCCCAGTTCCGAGGTTGTCCTTCCCAGTTTCGGGCTTTCATCCCTCCTCGGGTGGGCCTGCTGTCCAGGTGATGGAGAGGGTCCTTCACTCTGAAGGCTCGCAGTCAGCACCAATGACATCAGTATTAGAACCCCCCCAGCATGCACCTCTCCCAACCCTCTATTTCAGGATGCTAGGCATGGGAGTCGCATAAACCCCCTTTGAATAGAACCCCATTCTCCAGAGTCCTTCCCAGAAGATCCCACTGGGGAGTCACCCTGGAAAAAACAGTGCAAGAGGAAGCACCTTGATTCCCTGGAGGAATCTACCACCGAAGACACTGATAGTGATGAGGGGGAAAGATCCCCACAGTCTCCCCCAGATGACGTCTCATTCGGAGACATTCTCGAAATCCTCAAGCAGTGGGGAAACTGGAAGTCCTCTAACCCTTCTGAAGAATCAGTGTTTTTGCAGGCATTCCTTGTCCAGCCATCTACTTCCTGGGTGACCCCACCGGCAGATGACCTTGTTAAACCCATTGTGCAGCTTGCCTGGAAGGCTCTGGACAATGTAGAACCTTTCCCCCAGAGGCCAGACAAAATTTTATCTACACCTCAAGACCAGACCCACTGGTCCAAGCAGTTGACGGTTGATTCTATGGTCAAGGTGGTGGCCACCAAGAGGGAACTGGCAGAAGATAGCTCCACTGTCCATCCTCCAAACAGGGAGTCCCAGACCATGGACAGACTAGGGAAGTGGACCTATGCTTCAGCGACTTTTGCTGAACTATCTGGCACACTTTACTCATCTCCAAAGAGACCTAATTTCTGAAATTTCTTCCTCTTTGGTGGGGGTACTGCCTGATGAGGTGTGTGATACTGTTGCCTTGCAGCTAGCTACCCTTGAATCCATCTCAAACTCCTCAATGCATTTGATATCTCACACCACCAAGGGGCAGCTTGAGATGCCTAATTAGGCATTGTCATGAGACGTAATGCTTGGACACAGTTGTGTGACTTCACATACCCCTTTAAATCTTCCTTTGTCAATGCACCTTTAGAAAACTAAAGCAAGTATAAAATATTACATTTTCCACATGTAGAACCAATGGAACAGTAACTGAACTACTAGATAATGCTCTATGGTTTTGAGATCATGCAGAATAGGACCAGATTTGTTAAGACAACCACATAAGTAACTATGCAAAATCATTGCTATTTAAATTCCTTAAGCACCATTTTTCCTATGGGATCATAGTTTGTTAAATATTGCTGTATAAATACAAATGCAGGGCATCTAGTGACCCTGTTTTTGTATGTTTAGAGTCATTGTTAATTACGTCAATTTTAATCACTTCAAAATTTAATTGGTTTAATTTTGGAGTTTCTATGACAAGTGCATGAATGTGCTATAAGCAACATAGTGAAATAAGAAAAAAGTACTTGGCATTGTAGGTACCAAACAGTAGAATGTAAAAGTAGTACTATTGGTGTTAGTGAGTTAAAGTCAGTAAGGCTCCTCCCCTTCAGAACCTAGCCAATGAAAATGCAGCAAATGCCCCCTCCAGATGATTATCCATTTGCAAATTCATGGGGGGGATAGAGTGACAGATGACTGCATCCTTATGAGACTGGGTAGCCACAAGTGAGGTTGTGGGGAATCAGACATTGCCTCATACAGTGGTTGGGTCAAGGTATCATGACATGACCATTGTATTATCTAATGCATTGGTTTGCTGTGTTGAGGCTTAATGTTATCAGTAACAGGGAAATGGAAAACTACAGGACTATGAATGCTCACCCTGATAGCATATATTGTATGCTCATCCTGTTCATAGGAGGCTGTGGCAAGTTATTTTCCTACAGATAACACTGAAGAATAGAACTGCAGGAACATAAGCCATTCCAGGTGCTGAATCAGAGAAGTGCCATTGCCACAATCTGGACTATGATCATGTCAGGGCATAGCGCAGGCTGTGTGCTCACTGGCAACAATCATTTTATCTCTACGATAGTCTGTATCAGGCCTCCCAACATCCTGACAGAGAAGGCAGGTCTTCTGGATTCAGACATAATGGATGATGGAATTTGTCTCTTGGAGTCACCACTTGAGGCAACGTTTTCCTCCAGTTACTTCATCATCATTGTGTGCTCCCTGTGTATACATTCCATGTCACTGTGCACTTGTCACATGATATCCTGCACTTGCTTGAAAATGTTCACCACTTTCACAGTGCTGTTGGTTACAGTTGACTGTGTTTGAAATAAGAATTACAAATTCTCTGGTCATTGCCAAGTGTTATAGATGTATTTGTGTCAAATGTGCCAAATGGGGTATGTGCACATCATATGTGTTGCACATTTCACTTGCTGTCTGCATGTAGGGTCACAGATGAAATGTATGAGTGTCAAAGGAAGAAGCTGTTTTTCATGCCCAGGTTAAGATGAGTGTTCAAACTGTACTCATACAGGAGCCTAGTAGTGGTAGATGTGGGTTACCTGCTTGCCCTTTAGTAATGCAGTCAGTGTCACTGTCATCAGGCTGTACCATTTACATGCTGCACCACTGATAACAGCCCTTATGTGCCCTCCTGCAATGGATACTCTACCAGTGGAACCTATGAAAATAGGAATATACATAACAGCATTGTCTGCCACACATATTTTCCCCTAGACTCGGCTTTGGCATGCATAGTACAAGGCATTAATATATAGCTATATGAATGGGGGTTCAGCTGATAAACACATAGCAGTAGTGCCATAGTTGTGGCAGAAATGGGTCTAGTATTTTGTTTTGATTTATCATTACTGTAGTGCCTTTGCATTAAAAACACACACACAAACTTCAGAGGAACTAAATTACACACTGATGTTAACAAATAAGAACCATTAGTTTCTAAACAAAGACATGGCATAATTCACTCTACATTGATACCTTATTAAAGTGCCTCCATAATGTAAAGAAGCCATGTGCATTATTTATATCCACCCTGTCAAAATAAGCTCTGTGTAAGTATAGTATGGCTGGATGTGGATAGTCTGCCCCCCTTTTTCTGTGTCTGTAGCTATAATCTAGTCTGGTTTCTTGCCAAAGTTCCCAACAGCTAGCAAATAGTTTTTCTCTCTCTTTTTAAAGAGAGTTGAAAACACCTTATGTTAAATAATGCAGGGTGTTTGTGCCACTAACCTTAATTTGCAGGAATCCTGGTACTGGACTTGTTTTCCTCCTAAAACAGAGTTTGCCTTCTTATCTCACTCCTATTAAAGATTATAAATTCTGTCTTTCTGCAGTGTAACTGCAAATTTACCAATCTCAATTTTTACCTGCCTGGTTCTTTTTGGAGCATATGCAGCTTCAGGTTGGGTGCTTCTCTTTCGATTAACCCTTGCTGCCACCATGGCTGACTTTGCTCTCCTACCCTACCCACAGTTCCCACACACCCCTTTACATTACATTTATAATAAACACAACTCTACCCTCAGTTCTTTTGCATTTATCCTGATGTAAATCAACTCTGAACACATCCATAAATCCAGATATCCCCAAGCCATAGGAAAATCCCAAGGATTTCTATTCATCATACCTGTCTGTATTCTAAAACTGCAACAATCTGAAACTCACCCACACACACACACACACACACACACACACACACACACACACACACACACACACACACACACACACACACACAGACACACACAGACACACACACACACACACACACACACACACACACACACACACACACACACACGCACACACACAAATCTCACTCACTTCTATTTCACAACCCCTATCTCTACATTAACACTGAAGTTCATTTCCACACATACTGCCCCTGCATAGATTTGATTGCACTACTAAACTCTTTGCATTATTTATGGATTGCCTTTCCTCTTTACTATTTCAACGTCTTGCTTTCCTGCTAGACATCAAGATCAAACAAGATTTGTTTACAGTTGTTGGCTTCCATACCTCTCTGTATACTAACACACATAACATTCTGCCATTATTCATTATGTAAAACGTGAACCGAACACAGTACAAAATCAAGCAAGCTCCTGTATAAAACAAGTCAATTTAATTTTAAGCGCTTTTCATGCTCTCAATGAGTGCACTTCTTCAGAAACAGTAAAAACATGTGCAAATAAGGTTTAAATAAACCTAACAATTAGTGTGTTCAATCAACTTTTAACTTAATTAAAAACCCACCTTACTTTCCTTAAAGTCACAGAGGACCAGGTAATACATAATAGACTCCTACCTAATAGTGCAAGTTAGTAATATAATAAATAAATCTTGTAACTTCAACTTTAAATGTTAAAGTCAAGATAAATATACCATCAAATTACAGATACTAGGTTAATACCCCATACTAGAAAATGTAAATGTGTATACACATACTATAAGTACTTAATATCATACACAAATGCATGAACCCATATATACAAATAAGTATAGTGGTACCCATGTCCATCTAAATATGTTTATGCAACCTATAGTTAGTAAGACTCTTTAAAACTCTTTAAAAACTAGACATATGGATGTATAACCATAGATAAATTTCACAAAAACTAAAACGCTTTTACACAAAATATATATATATATATATATAATCAAATATAATATAATAAAAATAAATATTTAATCAGCTATATAAATAATAATGGTAATTTATGAATAGGGCAACATCAGCGTTTAAGGCTCTTAAGTTTCAAAATACTACTAATTGAACAAGCTTCATTCAAACCTGGAAAATTATAGGCATTCAACCTGATTTGCCATTGTAATTCTAGTTCCTCAAGCTGTAAACATGCTGGACCCCCTCTACCAGTTTGATAAACCTGGTCTATTACTGCAAATTTAAAAGTGTGGTTGCTGTATTTAAGGTTATGCTTAGCAAGTGCGTTATCCAATTTCATTCTGCTAATAGCATATTGATGTTCATATAACCTTTCACGCTCCGTTTTGCCCACGTAAAAAGCGGGGCACTTTTGGCATTTCGCCACATAAACAACCATCCTACTATTACAATTAAACCTGGCTTTGAATTTAATATGGTAGCCATTAAGGAAAGTAAGGTGGGTTTTTAATTAAGTTAAAAGTTGATTGAACACACTAATTGTTAGGTTTATTTAAACCTTATTTGCACATGTTTTTACTGTTTCTGAAGAAGTGCACTCATTGAGAGCACGAAAAGCGCTTAAAATTAAATTGACTTGTTTTATACAGGAGCTTGCTTGATTTTGTACTGTGTTCGGTTCACGTTTTACAGTTTGAATATATGTTTTGGTTTCCTGATTATTCATTATGTACTTGCACATCCTTGCACATAGCTATCTAACTGTAACACCTCCAAAGTGTAACACCCCCAAATAGCCTACTATAACCTATTGTCTAGAGCAGTTGACTTACATTCTGTTTTTTGCAGAATAAATACTTAAAGGAACAACCAATGCTACTAAAATTACACATTACACATAAAATCGAATATAAAACAAATTTTCTAATTTCCTAAAATCTTACCATTAAAGCTATGTGGAGTATCCATCCAAAACCTGATCCTACCCTGTATACTTCCACACCAATACAGCATCTTCACAAACATTTAATCCACTACCACCATATCTGAGGCACCAATCTAAACTTCACCTATTCCATAATAAATTAAGAAGGCTCTGCAATAAATTCCCACACATACTTGCTTGGACAACCATACGCTCTTGTGACATTCTAATTGCCAAAGAAGCCTGACGAAGTCATAAATTATATAGAAGGTCTCCCTTCAGGATATAATATTATCAGACAGGACAGGGTTAAATAAAAAAGCAGGAGGAGTTGTAATTCTTTAAAAAAATATTTTTGATATTTCATTTTCTCAAAATTCACCAACTCTGAAATTGTTATACCTCTGAACAAACACAGCCGAAAAAAAACATTGCTGTAATTACCTTATACCTTCCCCAGGTTAGTAATACTAACTGGTCTACTAAAGGTGACTGCATGCTCGCAGCTCGTAACACAACTGCTTGCTGGCACTTGCTGGAAAAAGCAAGTGGTCAAACTCCTATTAGCCTGATCTCCCAAGTGTATGGTGGAGCCCTCCTCACACCCATCATTCAACAGTTTAACTCTACCCTAGCCTACACTTTGTCCCTTAAACTTCTAATTCCCAAACTGAGTCCTAACACCCTTACATTAAACCTCCTTCCCTCCCTCCCAGAACTTAAAGTCTAAAATCTGTCTCTAAACATAAAACTCCAAACCCCTCCCTAGACCTAAATTTCCCTGTTGCTCTCTAACTCTAAAAATACCTCCCGCTCTCTTGCTCTCCCTGTATCTATCTTAATCAACTGCACCATTTTGTAATCCAAAGTCCCTTCCTTATGGAAACAGGTCTTCACTCTACCAGTACATAAAGGAGATAACTCCTCTGACGTCACTAATTTTAGACCAATTGCCATCCTCTCTCCTCTCTCTAAAGGTCTAGAAAAATGCATACATAAACAAGTTATGCACTACCTAATCTCTGAAAATCTGCTCACACCTACTCAACATGGCTTTAGACCAAAGCATAGCACTACTACTTCTCTACTAGGATTTCTTAATACCATATCTCATGCCAGAAATAACAACAAACTTGTCTTCTGCCTATTCTTAGATCTCTCTAATGCTTTCGACACCATCTCTCACCCTCTCCTTCTGCACAAACTAACCAAACTTAACTTCTCCCCTGGTACTGTTGCATGGTTTTCCAGCTACCTCACTGATAAATTTCAAGAAGTGAAGTGGCAATCTGCATTCTCCCCTCCTCTCACAGTTAAAATTGGTGTCCCTCAGAGTTCCATCCTTGGTCCACTACTTTTCAACATCCTCACTAATCTTCTTTATTCTTCCTGTCCTCAGTCATCACTGGTCCAATACGCTGATGACTGCTGTCATCACTATTGCTGTCTCTCTCTCCGAACTCATCTCTACAACACAGACTTCCTTTAACTCAGTAGAAAACTGGCTCTCTGATAACCAGCTTATCCTTAACCCCCCAAAAACTAAGCTACTGCTTTTTCTTCCTAAAAACTACAACCGCATTAAATCCACTTTCACAATCCTGTCCCTCAATAACACACACATTGAGGTAGAAACACCTTGGTGGCATCATTGATGACCAACTTAAATTTGATCTGCACATTAACAACCATATCAAGAAAACTGTTCAGAAACTAGGGCTCCTCTACCGTAACAAAAAGTTTCTCACCAGTGAAGCTAAAGTAACTCTCTGTTATGCCTACCTCCTTCCCAGTCTATTATATGGCTCTCAAATTATTACTTGCCTCAACTCCACACTCTTTGCCAAACTTGAATCTAAGCCAAACTTGAATCTACCTACAGCAAAATTGCCAAAGTTGGAGCCCATCAAACTTACAAGTCGCATCACTGTCTCTCACTCCGACACCTTAACTGGCTAGAACTACCTCACCAGCTTCTTTTCCCTCAACTCCAGATCATCCACTCTATCCTTTATTAGCCTTCTTACTGTCCTACCCTATAGGTTCATAGGTTCATAGATAGATACTAGGCTATTGGCCCTAGGACCTATATAAGCATAGCCAAAGGTACCCTGGCTTTCGCCACCCAAGAAAATTATTTTCCTGTGCCACTGTCAAGCAGAGCCACAGAAGTGATCCCCAGGTTGAATTTCCTATCTCCCATCCAATCATTAAGATTTTTCTTGAAGAGCACTAATGAGGAGCTTTGTTTGATATAGATAGGTAGTTTGTTCCAGAGTATGGGAAGTCTCTGGGACAGGAATCTATCCCTCCAGCATGTTCTGTTTATTGTGGTGACAAGGTTTAGGTCCCTAGACTGTGTAGCTCCTAAGGAATGGGATTTCTTTAAGTGGAGCATGTCTAAAAGCTCTGGGTTTGACATAGCTTTGTGTGTTAGGCAGAGATCGCCTCTGAGTAGGCAATATGCAACGGAGTAAAGCTGCAGTTTTTTGAGACGGTCTGCATAGGGCATCTGTTTGAGGCTAGTAATCCTCTTTGTGAGGTATTTCTGTGGCCTTTCCAGTTGTTGCAGATATCTTGTGAGGTACATACCAAAAGGGGCATTGTACTCTATAATGGGTCTAATGAGTGACGAATAGAGGGGAACAATTACCTCTTTTTTCCTGGATGAGAAACCTTTTGTGATAAGGTGTACCACGTAGAAGGATTTCCTGACTACTGTGGCGATGTGATTATCAAAGGAGAGACTACTGTCCACCTGTGTCCCAAGGTCTCTTATCACACTTTCAGTGTTAAGTAGACTACTGCCTATGTGGTAGTTCATGGGTACTGAGTTTTTACCAAAAGGGATGACAATGCACTTTTTGGCATTGAGCTTGAGGCCACGGCTTTGACACCAGGCATCTGTCTCAGCAAGATCCTTTTGTAGGATGTCCACATCTTTTGGAGTTTTGATTATGGCTCCTAGTTTGCAGTCATCTGCGAACTTCATTAGCCAAAGACCTTCTGTGTTGGCCTGTACTTCAGAGAAGTAGATACCAAACAGGAGAGGACCCAGGACTGAACCCTGTGGTACTCCACTTGTCACTGGTCTAAAGTTGGATTTGGAGTCTGCTACTTTCACAGTGTGGGTTCTGTCAGTGAGCCAGTTGGCAACCCATCTTGTGACGTAGGGATTTATACCTAGTTTAGTGAGTCTATCTATAATTCCAGAGTGGGGGATGGTGTCGAAAGCCTTGGTGAGATCTAGATAGACTGTGTGAACCACCTTACCCTCATCTATGGCTTTGGTGACTGCTTCAAAGAAGTCTATCAGGTTTAGGAGACATGATCTGCCTTTTACAAACCCGAACTGGGTGGGGTCCTGAGTTTGGAGATTACCAATGTCATTGTTTATAAGTTCCATGATGATACGTTCCATAGCTTTGCAGACCAGGCTCGTTAGGCTAATGGGGCGGTAGTTTCTGGGGTCTGTGGTGGCTCCCCCTTTGTGGAGTGGGATAACTGTTGCTGTGCGCCATTCAGTGGGCACATAGCCTGAGGTGAGGCTATGATTGAACATGGTACTTAGGTGGGGTGCCAGTTCATTCTGAAGTTCATGTAGAACACAGCCTGGGATGTCGTCAGGTCCCATGGATGCTGTGTTCTTGGCTTTGGATAGTGTGTTTTTTACCTGTGCAGCCGTGATTACAGGAACTTTGCATTCTTCTGGTACAGAGATGGGCCCTTTAGGGGATGACAGGGGGGTAAAGTTAGCACTGAACCTATCTGCCAGGATGTTGGCAATATCAGTTGGTTCTGTATATTTAGTGCCATTATGCTGTAACTCAGGGCAGATCTGAGTGTTGCCATTGAGATTCTTGACATAGCTATAGAATGCTTTGTGGTTGTCTTTAGAGTCAGTGGCGATTTTGTTTTCATAACTAGCTTTGGAGGATTTTATGAGAGATCTCAGCTTCTTACTGAGGCTGACCAGGGAGTTTCTCCAATCATGGGATTTTACTCTTTTTTGCAACAGTTTCTTTCTTCTGTTGTACAGTTTGTTTATGGCAGGGGACCACCAGATTGGCTTCCTTTTTTTTGGAAGATAGCATCTTGGTTCTGTTAAGGATTGCACGATCCATGCACTCGTGTAAGTGCTTATAAAGTGCATTTGTGTAGGATTCAGCAGTCATACCTCTATTGTCCATCAGCATGGGTGTCGTGAAGTTTGCCACTTCTGTCTTAAGAAGCGTGAAGTTGGCTTTGGAGAAATATTTTACTGTGGTTTCCTTAATGCGGGGTAGGGGAGGGATGTGGATGTCTAGGGTGATTAGCTTGTGGACGGATCTGACCAAGGAATTGACTTCTGGTGCGGAGCACCGGTTGCCCATGTTGGTAATAACCAGGTCTGTCATCTCTTATCAACCCTAACTGCATACCTCCATCTGCTCCCAGCTTATGTAATTTTCTTTAACTTTTTAGACCTTGTCTCACATTAACTTCTCTGTCCTAGGCACATTATATACATTCTTATCTGCATAATGTAAGATTTTACATCTGATGACAAAACTATTGTTAGTCCTTCTAAATGATGTCTGATTCTAAATATGGTAGACATAATGATTAGTTTACTGTAATAAATCCTTGTTTTTTATGTATATGTTGCATTGAATATTTTCTGTAAATCAGTTGTTGATTGTTTACTTATTTTTGTAAATGATAATCTGTAGAACATTTGAAGCTTTTCTCCCTGGGCTTCCACTGAAAAAGGGATACTTAGCTCAATCGGAAAAACCCAGTCAACAAATGTAAACTCAATAAATAACTTATTTTTCCAAATGGCCCACAAGTTTTGTCTATATAATGTTTTTCATGAATCTGTTGTATTAATGGTCACAAATTTGCACCTGGAGCTTTTGCCATTATCTCTTGTACAAGTAATTTTCTTTCCTCTAATTTCTTTGTTAATCTTTTTGAATCTCTTCTATCTAGAAATTCTAGGATTTTTGCATAATAGCAAAACATGAATTTGTTCTTATCCTCAATAGTCTACTTTATCATCTTTATGGCTTTTAGCCTGTCAGTTTTTGTGTTTTTTTGTGGACTATTAATTCCATCTACAACAATGATGCCATCCTTCCCCCAAGTTTGGCCTAACTGCATTATAGGAATGTTTTCATGTCTTGAGGATTCTACACTGTCATTTTTCCCATCCTAGCACCAGTGCACCTACCAGGATTGGGTACTTTTTTATCCTGGGACTTGTGTACCCAGCTGTCTTTTTAACTATTTAACCTACTACTGTCCAAGATATATGCTGTATAAAATACAATCTATATATCAGCGTCATCTTGGTGAGATTTTGTAAAAACAAAGTCCACCTCATCAAGGTACTTATTAAAACTTGAAGACAAAATAATTTCCAGCAATACTATTCTCATTTGCTTGCTGATTTTAAAATCTCTCCATTTGGACTGATTTTGCTCTGTATATGGAGCCTAGTTTTTGGTGAGTCTTTTTATTGTTTGTTGCATATGATGATTAAGTTCCATCTGGCCATCGATAATGACACAAAGATGTAGCAGGCAGAAACCATGTTCAGTGGTGGAGAGGATGTGGTCTTTTTTTTGTTTTTTTTTTAGTAAGTGAATCAACAATTGTTTTTGTATGTATTTCTCCAATACGTTGGACTTTGAATAATGGAGATAATGTGTTTTTTTACCTAAAGTTTGTAAAGTCAATGGCTGTGAAGCCCATGTGGAGAGGTATAATGTATGATTTTTCCATAGTAATTGTACCTTGCTATCGGCTATGAAACAAGTTATTAGAATTGAGGGAGGATATACATCAGCTTCATCTACAATTTTAAGAATTTTCCTAGTATGTTATCAGAGGCAAAGTGTGTAGGTTTAAGTTTTTGGAACTTTTTTTTTTTTACAGCTGTAGGTACTGGTTGAAAAGAAATGTGAGTATGATGATTAGTTTGAAGTGGGACCTTAATCATTGGAATATATGCATCAATTCTTTTGGCTAGATCTGATTGAATAAAATGGATGTTATACTGGTTAGCTATGCTATCATTAGAGCTTTATGTATGTAGGGTTACTTATGAGGCCTGACAAGTGTATAGTAGATTGTTGAGTGACATCCAAAATTATTTGGGGCTGTTAGTGTTTATGATTTGTTGAAGAGAGTAGAAGTTTTCCTTACATTTGCTGATTATGGATTTTGCCTAATTTTGCAGCTCTCTGTAGGCCTGCATATTTAAAACTGTTTAGTTTCTTGTCTAAGCTTTGCAGGATTTATTTCTCTGATTTATTAGTTGTTTTGTATCTTTGAATAGCTACGGAGCAGGGTTAGCTTTCAATATTTTACTTCTTAGTGGAACTAGTTGTCAAGACTACTTAAGAAACCTTTGTTGAATTCAGAAACATCATCATCCAGAGGGAGAGTCCTAAGTGATTCCCAGTCTCAGTGTGTTTAAAAAAGTTTCACTGTGAAAGGTAGAATGTTTTATTACTAGTTTGTAGTGATGCATTTTGGGATACTGATGTGATGCTTGACTGCATAGGCTGGAAAATGGTGACTTATGCTATTAGACAGAGTGCCATGGGATATGATTTCATAAGGCAAGGATGTTAATATCCAGTCTAGAGTGTACTGCCTGGTACTGGTTTTATTGTGCCAAGTAGCTGTAACGAATTCAAACAGTTTTTTATTAGTGGTTGGCTTATCATAGTCAATGGCTTGCCAGTCTATGCTGAGATCACTTAATATTATGGTTTCACATGGGATTCCTGAAGATCACGGGATTCTTCTCTCTCCAAGAGAGATACTATCTTCAATTGTGTTTGTGTTGGGAGCACAACAGGCACTGAAGTCTTAAGCACTCAAAAATCATCGTCTCTAAGCCAGGGACTCAGCTGCAGTTAGGTATGCTGCTGCTGAAGCTCAAACTCAAATATGAGCTCAGGTATGCAGTTGTGGAGAGGGGGTTGGAGGGAGATTTTAAGATTAGAAAGAACGAGGAAGATTTTACTATAAGGAGGCAGGAAGGGCAGTTTAGGTTTAGGAAGCAGGAAAGGTGTTTTAAGCTTTGGAAGTTGGAGAGAGTTTTAGGTTTAGGGAGTGGCAAAAGGTTTAGGTTTATGGAGCAAGACAGAGGTTTTAAGTTTGGGGAAAGTGAAAGGGCTCTTAGGTTTAGGGAGCAGGAGGTATTTTTAGAGTTAGAGAGCAATGGGGAAATTTAGGTCTAGGGAGGGGTTTGGAGTTTTATGTTTAGAGACAGATTTTAGACTTTAAGTTCTGGGAGGGAGGGAAGGAGGTTTAGTGTAAGGGTGTTAGGACTCAGTTTGGGAATTAGATAGAAGTTTAAGGGACAAAGTGTAGGCTAGGGTAGAGTTATACTGTTGAATGATGGGTGTGAGGAGGGCTCCACCATACAATTGGGAGATCAGGCTAATAGGAGTTTGAGCACTTGCTTTTTCCAGCAAGTGCCAGCAAGAAGGTGTGTTACGAGCTGCGAGCATGCAATGACCTTTAGTAGACCAGTTAGTATTACTAACCTGGGGAAGGTAAAGGGTAATTACAGCAATGTTTTTTTTTGGCTGTGTTTGAGCAGAGGTGTAACAATTTCAGAGTTGGTGAATTTTGCGAAAATGAAATATCAAGAATATTTTTTTAAAGAATTACAACTCTCCAGCTTTTTTATTTAACCCTGTCCTGTCTGATAATATTATATCCTGAAGGGAGACCTTCTATATAATTTAGGACTTAGTCAGGCTTCTTTGGCAATTAGAATGTCACAAGAGTGTATGGTTGTCCAAGCATGTGTGTATGGGAATTTATTGTAGAGCCTTCTTAATTTATTATGGAATAGGTGAAGTTTAGATTGGTGCCTCAGATATGGTGGCAGTGGATTAAATGTTTGTGAGGATGCTGTATTGGTGTGGAAGTATACAGGGTAGGATCAGGTTTTGGATGGATACTCCACATAGCTTTAATGGTAAGATTTTAGAAAATTAGAAAATTTGTTTTATATTCAGTTTTATGTGTAATGTGTAATTTTAGTAGCATTGGTTGTTCCTTTAAGTATTTATTCTCCAAAAAACAGAATGTAAGTCAACTGCTCTAGACAATAGGTTATAGTAGGCTATTTGGGGGTGTTGCACTTTGGAGGTGTTACAGTTAGATAGCTATGTGCAAGGATGTGCAAGTACATAATGAATAATGGCAGAATGTTATGTGTGTTGGTATACAGAGAGGTATGGAAGCCAACAACTGTAAACAAATCT
The DNA here is from genome assembly GCF_019279795.1 of Protopterus annectens. NCBI lineage: Eukaryota > Metazoa > Chordata > Ceratodontiformes > Protopteridae > Protopterus > Protopterus annectens. The sequence goes on from NC_056729.1 coordinate 793,060,790, forward strand.
TGTTTGATCTTGATGTCTAGCAGGAAAGCAAGAAGTTGAAATAGTAAAGAGGAAAGACAATCCATAAATAATACAAAGAGTTTAGTAGTGCAATCAAAGCTATGCAGGGGCAGTATGTGTGGAAATGAACTTCAGTGTTAATGTAGAAATAGAGGTCGTGAAATAGAAGTGAGTGAGATTTGTGTGTTTGTTTGTGTGTGTGTGAGTTTCAGATTGTTGCAGTTTTAGAATACAGACAGGTATGATGAATAGAAATCCTTGGGATTGTTCTATGGCTTGGGGATATCTCGATTTATGGATGTGTTCAGAGTTGATTTACATCAGGATAAATGCAAAAGAACTGAGGGTAGAGTTGTGTTTATTATAAATGTAATGTAAAGGGGTGGGTGGGAACTGTGGGTAGGGTAGGAGAGCAAAGTCAGCCATGGTGACAGCAAGGGTTAATAGAAAGAGATGCACCCAACCTGAAGCTGCATATGCTCCAAAAACAACCAGGCAGGTAGAAATTGAGATTGATAAGTTTGCAGTTACACTGCAGAAAGACAGAAATTATGATCTTTAATAGGAGTGAGATAAAAAAGGCAAACTCTGTTTTAGGAGGAAAACAAGTCCAGTACCAGGATTCCTACAAATTAAGGTTAGTGGCACAAACACCCTGCATTATTTAACATAAGGTGTTTTCAACTCTCTTTAAAAAGAGAAAGAAAAACTATTTGCTAGCTGTTGGGAACTTTGGCAAGAAACCAGACTAGATTATAGCTACAGACACAGAAAAAGGGGGGGCAGACTATCCACATCCAGTCATACTATACTTATACAAAGCTTATTTTGACAGGGCGGATATAAATAATACACATGGCTTCTTTACATTATGGAGGCACTTTAATAAGGTATCAATGTAGAGTGAATTATGCCTTGTCTTTGTTTAGAAACTCATGGTTCTTATTTGTTAACATCAGTGTGTAATATAGTTCCTCTGAAGTGTGTGTGTGTGTTTTTAATGCAAAGGCACTACAGTAATGATAAAGCAAAACAAAATACTAAACCCATTTCTGCCACAGCTATGGCACTACTGCTATGTGTTTATCAGCTGAACCCCCATCCATATAGCTGTATATTAATGCCTTGTACTATGCATGCCAAAGCCGATTCTAGGGGAAAATATGTCTGGCAGACAATGCTGTTATGTATATTCCTATTTTCATAGGTTTCACAAGTAGAGTATCCATTGCAGGAGGGCACATAAGGGCTGTTAGTGGTGCAGCATGTAAATGGTACAGCCTGATGACAGTGACACTGACTGCATTGCTAAAGGGCAAGAAGACCCACATCTACCACTACTAGGCTCCTGTATGAGTATAGTTTGAACACTCATCTTAACCTGGGCATGAAAAACAACTTCTTCCTTTGACACTCACATACATTTCATCTGTGACCCTACATGCACACAGCAAGTAAAATGTGCACGACATATGATGTGCACATACCCCATTTAGCACATTTGACACAAATAAGTCTATAACACTTGGCAATGACCAGTGGATTTGTAAGTCTGTATTTCAAACACAGTCAACTGTATCCAACAGCACTGTGAAGATGGTGAACATTTTCAAGCAAGTGCAGGATGACATGTGACAAGAGCACAGTGACATGGAATGTACACACAGGGAGCACACAATGGTGATGAGGTAACTGGTGGAAAACGTTGCCTCCAGTGGTGACTCCAAGAGACAAATTCCATCATTCATTATGTCTGAATCCAGAGGACCTGCCTTCTCTGTCAGGATGTTGGGAGGCCTGATACAGACTTTTGTAAAGATAACATGATTGTTGCCAGTAAGAACACAGCCTGCGCTATGCCCTGTCATGACCATCGTCCAGATTGTGGCAATGGTACTTCTCTAATTCAGCACCTGGAATGGCTTATGTTCTTGCAGTTCTATTCTTCAGTGTTATCTGTAGGAAAATAACTTGCCACAGCCTCCTATGAACAGGATGAGCACACGATATATGCCATCAGGGTGAGCATTCATAGTCCTGTAGTTTCTCTGCTACTGATAACATTAAGCCTCAACACAGCAAACCAACTCATTAGATAATACAATGGTCATGTCATGATACCTTGACCTAACCACTGTATGAGGCAATGTCTGATTCCCCACAACCTCACTTGTGGCTACCCAGTCGCATAAGGATGCAGTCATCTGTAACTCTATCCCCCCAATAAATGTGCAATTGGTAATCATCTGGAGGGGGCATTTGCTGCATTTTTATTGGCTAGGTTCTGAAGGGGAGGAGCCTTACTAACTTTAACTCACTAACACCAATAGTACTACTTTTACATTCTACTGTTTGGTACCTATAGTGCCAAGAACTTTTTTGTTATTTCACTATGTTGCTTATAGCACATTCATGCACTTGTCATAGAAACTCCAAAATTAAACCAATTAAATTTTGAAGTCATTAAAATTGACGTAGTTAACAATGACTCTAAACATACAAAAACAGGGTCACTAGATGCCCTGCATTTGTATTTATACAGCAATATTTAACAAACTATGATCCCATAGGAAAAATGGTGCTTAAGGAATTTAAATAGCAATGATTTTGCATAGTTACTTATCTGGTTGTCTTAACAAATCTGGTCCTATTCTGCATGGTCTCAATACCGTAGAGCATTACCTAGTAGTTCAGTTACTGTTCCATTGGTTCTACATGTGGAAAAATGTAATATTTTATACTTGCTTTAGTTTTTATCTTAACACATAGAATGGACATATCTGTTCCTTTCCCTACAGCAGGCCAAGTACAACAGTACAACTATCCATTCAGATATCTATTCAGCTGATTGGCTGTTTCTGTGTTGTAAATGGACAGCTGTAGTATGTTTCCTGCTTGCATTCATACTGTTTCATCACCCTTCATTTTTGTGCTGGGAAGTCATAGTTTACTGACTACTGTCTTAGCTATATCTGTCTATATATATATATATATATATATATATATATATACATATGGGTCTACTTCATATGGTCGACAGTTCATATGGTCGACATTCATATGGTCGACAGTTCATATGGTCGAAACTCATTTGGTCGACGACTCATTTGGTTGACAACCAGTACTCACTGCACTTAACAGGGATTTGCCCCCTTCCCCAAAGTTGTGCAACCCTGAAGTTGATATATATAGTTAGGGGGGTGGGGGGGGGGGGTGAAGGCCCCCACCTATATCTGTTAAAAATGTTGAGTTTTTGTTATATTTTCATGTTTTAAAGGACTTTTAAATGAATATTACTGGGGGACTTCACCCCCCACACCCCTCAATGTGGGGTGCTGTGTCCCCCACACCTCCCTATCTATATATAACAACTCCAGGGTTGCACAACTTTGGGGAGGGGGGCAAATCCCTGTTAAGTGCAGTGAGTGCTGGCTGTCGACCAAATGAGCCGTCGACCAAATCAGTTTCAACCATATGAACTTTCAACCATATGAGTTTAGACCATATGAACTGTCGACCATATGTAGTAGACCCATATATATATATATATATATATATATATATATATATATATATATATATGTGTCCCCTTCACATTGTCAACACTTCAAAATGACGAATTTCATATGGCCACGACCATATGATCGACATTTGAAATGCCAACAATGCAGAACTGGCATCTCTGTACAATGCAGAATGGAAAGATTTCTATTCCTGCACTGTAGTGCAATCTCGCAATTGGTATATTTAAGTTACGGTGGGGTGTGAGGGGGAGGAGCCCCCATGGGGGGGTGCAGGGGCCCCCGTGCTAGCAGTGTTTAGGTAAGTGTTTGTTGTTTTACTTTTGTTTTTCATATGTTCGACATTTCAAATGTCGATCATATGGTCTCAGCAATATGAAATTCGACATTTTGAAGTGTTGAACATATGAAGTAGATCTATATATATATATATATATATATATATATATATATATATATATAATTTCCATATCACATCTTTGCAGTCCTCATGCATGGTCCACTTTATCCCCCAGTGGCTGGCCCATTTTCAATTATATACTTGGGTACATATCATCATATCTTTTTCATTGAGCATAGCCCAACACTGGTGTTTACATTTGAAAATTTACTTATATTACATTTGCATGCAGACCTCATGCATGGTGAACCATATCTCATCAGTGGTTGTCTTTTTCATTTCACCTACTCTTCTGTTCCCAATAGTTTTTGAGGTTCCCTTCACCACATTTCATGCAATGATCTATTAGCATTCCTTTAGACACCTTCTCCATGTCTCCCTCTTCAGTACTCTTTTTTGCTTAGCTTCCTTCTCATCTGTTTCTATTTAGTGAATGATACTACATGTCAGTGCAGTGGGATAGGATAGAGCCCCCAGCTCCTCCTTTTGCTATTCATTCTCATTTCTGCCCTGTTCACTCTTTTCTGTTAACATTTATTGCCACAGTCCTCTATATCCTTTTGCATTTGTTCTAGCCCTTTTTCCCTAAGATCTATTTGCATGTTTTGGACTATGTGGAAGCTTATTGGAACTACCATCGTCCTTGCTACAATAATTATCTCAATTAATTTGTAATCCCCCCACCCTACCCCACCCGAGTATCCTTCACCTTTTTTGCAACTTCCTGTAGGTTTTTCCTGATCGTATCTGTTACTGCGGTCCCTTCACAGAGCACTAGGTACTTGTAGAATTCTACCGTTCGTATGTCACCTATTTTATCTAATCTTACTACCACTGTCTTTTGTTGTTGCACTTGAGTCCTGCCACTTTTTTAAACTTCTCAAATGTCTCTTCTCTAGTTCCCATTGCTGCTGCCATATCCGCTGATATTAACATGCACTCTTCGGCATATAACACAAACTGAGATTTTATTTCCTCCTTTTCTTCAAGCATTGCTAAATTAAGTTTGAATTTCACTGCCTGCTCCTCAGTCTCAGGTGTAAACATGCTTGGTTATATTTGGTATATTGGGCACCGTCATTTGGTTTGCTTCTCTAGCCTTGTCTCCTTGTATATTCCTCCATTTATGAGTATATCATTTCCTTGTCTCCTCTTATACTCCTCCAGTAATGAATACTTTGATTCCTTGTCTCCTCATATACACCTCCATTTATGAGTACTTCTGTTCCTTGTCTCCTCATATATGCCTTAATTTATGAGTACATAAGTTTCTGTGTCTTTATACATGGTCTGCATCCAATGTAACTTTTCCCCTATCTGCCTTCTTTGCTGGGTTCTTCATAGGAATTCGCACCTACCATATCAAAGGCCTTTCACAGGTCAAAGAGCACAATCACACCTTTCCCTTCCTGCTTCTTTTTCTCCCTGCGCATAAATTCCAACATGTTCCATCAGGTCATTCAGTCTTCATGCAAATACCTTTGTAAAAATCTTCATATGTACGTTAATCAAAGAGATAGGCCTATCATTTCCCACTTCTTTATGTTCTCCTTCCTCTTTAGGTGTTATGATTATCTTGGCCCTCCTCATAATTTTAAAAATTTTACTTGAGTCCTGTATTCTCTTGTATTCCTCCCCTAGGACCTTTTACATTTATTCCTTTCCCATTTGTAGGAGGAATGCATCTGGCCCCCCACCTTTCCTCTCCATCATCTTGTGTATGGCTTTCCTTATCTCATCCCTTGGCACCAGTGCCTTTAGCTTGTCTCATTGTTCATCCTCCAGTGTTTACCCCTCTACATTCTTTCCCCATTTCCATACTAAGACTTTCATCCCTTCCTGCTGTTTGCAGATCTCTTTGTAGTATTCCTTGAAATCTTTCCCTGATTAGGTAATTTTCTTCTAAATATTCTCAATCTCCTCCCTTATTCTCTCTACCTCTCTCTCTCTCTTGCTGTCTCTCTCTCTGCCTGCTTTTTTTTTGCAGTTCTCAGCTAGTTGTCTCTCTAGTACTGCCAATATATACCAGTAGTCCTACAAGTTTCACTGTTGAATTTCTAGCTGTATAATAATAGTACTCTTCAATTCCATTTGTATTACTTTTTCTCTAATCCACTGTGGTTCCCATCTACTATCTTTTCTTCCTGCTTCCTTGCTAGCACAATTAGCTATCATTCCATGTCCTCAGTCACCTTTCCTTCTTTCCTTCTCATTTTTTCATCCATTCTCATCTATTTTCCCTATCGGTGACCTCAATTCCATCTCACCCCTCTTCTTCCAGATTCTCCATGTCTTTCATATTGTCCTGTTGCCTCCTTTATTAGTGCTTGCATGAAAGAAGAGACAGGGAGGGGAGAACCTGTGTTTGGAGCCTTTCAACATCTGGGTCTTATCTGTTGATTATGGGACATCTCTGTTTATTGTGGGATACCAATGTGACCTGCTGTACATGGTTTGCTTAGAATTGCTGTAATTGTTTGCTTCTAGTTAGATGAGGAGAAAAAGTTGTTGATTTCCAGTCACTATTGCAGTGGGCTAGATTCTCAGCATTTATCACCATTTGAGTAGTTCCTATTTTGTTCTTTCAATTTTGAACTGTGGCACATTTCATCACTCATCTGTGCTGAGATGTAGACTACAATATCAGTGCTCATATGGGAGAAATGAAGGAGAGTAAAGAGTCTATATTCAAGGCTGCTCATCAACTGGGTCTTATCTACCATCTGTATGATAATACAGGGACCTGATCTATACCACCTGCTTAGATCTATTGTCACTGCTTGCTTCTGATGAGATAAAGAACAAGCAGCCATTGATTTCCAGGTGCTATTGTAGGAGGGAGGATTCTCTGTAACTGTCCCTGACTGGCTAGCTCGCACTTGGTAGGATCTCTTGCGCTCCAAATTTTGGACTGCTGCATAGTTTGCTGCATTTTCATGGAAAGCTGCAGACTGTGCTGATACCAATATCAGAAGAAAGATGCAAAGAGCAGAGAAAACCTATATCTCAAGTCCTTCAAATTAGGTCTTGCCTTCTGATTACAGATATCATCAGGGCATTAGTGGATAGGATAAGATTGCCTAGTTCCTATTTCTTTAAGACTGCTTGGTCTTTAATTTTTGGACTGGTGTGCAGTTTCTATACTAAATGATTTGTGTGTTATGCTGCTTATTTTTAATTTTTATTTTTTTATTTTTTGCTGTCCTGTTAAGGACACTTCAACTACAAACAACTACTTTTATTTACTTGTGTGTTCTCTCTTGTCCTTTTTAATAGATGAGGAGCACATACTTTTATATTATTTGCATTTTCATCGGGTTTGTGTGTTTTTGACAGTCCAAGAATCCTATCCATAAAGACTATTAATCTTCACATAAACTGCTCTACAAGTGATTGTGAACTGAGTGGATCTCACATTGCTGCATTGATGTGAAGATACAAAGACACACTTTGCATCTTTTTGCATGATTTACTGATTGATTTACTGAGTGACAAGTAATTGAAACAAAGTGAAGACAACTTTTTCTAAGTTTTTTGCTCACTTAACTACAATCTGAGCAATTAAAATGAAAGACTAACCCTGGGATTCAGCAAGCTCTGCACTGCATGCAGAAATAGTGCAAGAGCTGCTGGAGGCAATATGGCCGCCGAAAGATCCAGGAACAAGCTCCCGGGATGTGCATAAGCGCTCCTGCACTGTTCCTGCAAGGACACAACTCCTGTATGCTAATTACCCCATTTGCAGGTGAAAACCATGCAAATGAGGTGAATTAGCGATCCAGGAAGCAGACAGCCATCCGTGCAGGATTAGTGTAACCTGCAGAAATGTATTCGGCTAGTAACCGAGTACATTTCTGCAAACTACAAAACGGAGCCATGACAGCTCCAAATAAAGGGTGTATATAATGTGGAAGGCATGCCAATGGCCAAATATATGGCAATTGGCATAGAAAATAGTTTAAAAATAACAAAAAATAACTTTTATTTTTTTTTGGCCAATTTCGGCCGTTTAAGCGTAGGGCAGCGGTGCGCAAACTGGATCAGCCCGAAAATAAAAATAAAACCTTAAAAAAAGCTTTTAAGGCAAAATCACAATTTTGCCATTATAGTCAATGGCAGGCAGAAGGCAACAAGGCCACTGAATAGTGGTTGCTAAGGGGGAAAGCTCAGTGTTAGACTTGTAACTAGGCATTAGCAGTCAGTTCTATGCATTTGAGGGGAATGATATTGAATCACAGATTTCCCTTCATTGCTAGCCAGCACCCAACCGTGTAGGTGCAGGAAAACTATGGTGCAAGACTAAGAGTTAGCTAACATCATAGAGGGGTGTGTCAGGCATACTGTAAGCTTACGCAGCTTGGGTTTGCCCTTAGCTTAGCAGAGCTAAGGAAGGGGTGTCTCTGAAACTGCCTAGCAGTATTTACATTGCCTAAATGGGTGTGTGCACTGCACACCGGGTTTTAAACAAAAAAAAAATTAAACCAGGAAATAGCAGCACTGTTCACATCTGAGCACTGGGTTTGCACGGCGCACTTCTGAGCTTAAACAGGAAGGCAATGAGAAGAGAAAACAGTAGTAGGAAGGTAATCAAGGAGAACTAGCATAGCTGGCAGGTGAAATGTATCAGAATCAGCCAATTACACAAGCAGCAGTCCAGCCCAGACCAGCACACTACTATAAACTATGCAGACACCTTTCCCTCTGGTTTTTCCCACAAACTCTACACCACCGGTGTACACAAACGGGAACATTTTACCTAACAAAAGCAACAAAATGATAGGGGCTGCTTTTGCTCTCATAAATCAACATGTGGAAGAGGCTGATGGTGGTGAGGATGACAATGCTGATGACCAACCCACAGTGAGGAGAAGGAGAAGAGTGTACAGACCCAGGATAACCTACCAGGGGCTACATGAGCTGGAGATAGTGGAGCACTATAGGGTGGACAGGGAGCTCCTACAACAAATTGTTGAGCTGTGCCGGCCACGCCTCACACACAGAACCAACAGAGGGGAACCCATCGCAGTGGATACCAAGGTATGTGTAGGCTTAAGAATACTAACCACAGGTACCTTCTAAAGGCCAACTGGGGATATCATGGGGATCTCACAGGCATCAGCATCCAGGGTACTCCACCAGTTCCTGGATGCCATGTCAGCACATGCCGGTGAGCACATATATTTCCTCAACAGCCATGAGACATTGACCAGCAATATGCTTCTCTTCCACCAAATAGCAGAATACCCTGAGGTAGTGAGTGCTATAGACTGCATGCACATACACATCAAAGCACCACCAGGTGAGCAGGGTAGAGTCTACATAAACTGCAAGGGCTTCCCCTCTATCAACTGCCAGGTCATGTGCGATGCCCAGGGCATTATAATGAATGTGTATGCTTGCAGCCCTGGAAGCTATCACGACTCCCACATCTGGCATATGACACAGCTGTACTAGAGATTTGCCAAATGGGGACATCCCATATTGCCACCTAGTGGAGGATGCTGGTTACGCACTGGAGCCGTGGCTGACACCCTTCAGAAATGCACACATACCTGAACAAGAACTCCATAATGAGGCACACGCACAGACCAGAATCATAATAGAGCATGTATTTGAGATGCTCAAGTCACGGTTCTGGTTCCTGGACATATCCAGTGGAGCCTTGCAGTACTCACCAGCTACATGTACCCAAATTGTCATTGTATGTGCCATGCTACACAATATGATCCTGCGGAAACAGCTGCAGCAGTAACAGCATGGGGCAGGGCCACACAGCCCCCCACCATTGCCAAGGCCAGCACAGGCACAGAGTGTCTCGGAGGAGGAACAACCTGAGCCAGCCCCTGTAAGCAGAAGGAGGCGTGTCCATTATGCCCAAACTTGGCAAAGAGGCAAAGCATAGCACATACACTGACACGGTAGGAACCCAGGGAATTACACCTCTCTCTGACTTGCACATACAGTAAAAGGGATGCCAAACATGACACTACCTGTGCTTAACCATGTATAGGGAGTGTACTATGTGTATCTGACATAGTTAACCCTCCAGCACCATCCTCAATACTGGCACAGCCACAAGGTAAGTCATTCTCACTATCAGTTGCTGAATGTAGTAGTATGTCCTGCTACCTGTATCTATGGTATGGCTGTGAGCATGTAAGGGAATCGGGTGGCTGAATGGGATGGCAGCAGATAGTAGACACCTTTATCAGCAGCATGAAATCCATAACAAATACTGGTGTCAACATAGCAGGCAGTACTAGACAAGGTGACAAAACCCACTGCAGGACATGTGGTGGGCCAAATGTGTGTCCATAGTACACACACATGCATGTCAGTGAGGCTCATATACCCAACAACAGTCTCAGCCAGCAGGACAGGTGTAGATTATCACAACAAAAGGCTGTGCAAAGGCCTCTAATTGATGGCAGTGGTGAACAGCCCCCCTCCAGACCTACACATACAGACTACAACAGGTGAGGCAGTGGGATGTTAGTTCTGAAGGGTAAGAAGCCTGAAACTGAAATATAGGTCAATAAAACCTAAGATCTGTACTTCACTGATATGCCTCTAGTCTTCATGATAGGTCAGAATACAGAATGAAATGGAAGCCAACAGAGTACCTGAAAATCCAGTACAGTCATAGCAAATGTTTACAGTTGTCAGGTGTGCCCCCCCCCCACACACACACAATCCTATGTAGAAATGGAGTAACATGTACGTGTGGGTATAATAACAGTGGAACACAGATTACCTGAGCTGGCCAAAGTAGCAGGATAGATTGTTGCACGTGTATAATATGTAGGGCTGTGTGTGTTAGGTTGTGTGTTCTATATTGTGGAGGGTTGTGTCCCAGTGTCCAATGGCCAGTACTGTGGATAACAGGGCCAAGTTCTCACAACTGCAGTGCCAAACACAATCCATCCCAGCAAGACACAATCCATCAGTAATCCATACTAATTGTTCAGATGTAATATCTGTTACCATCTGAAAAATGGACATGTCATGAATGTGGGTCCAGACATACAAACAGTACACAGGTGGAAGTACCTTAGACAGAGAGTGCATAAAATGTTACTGTCAAATGGATGCACCTTTGGAATTGTACATACAGGTTAGCAGCACATTAGTTGGTTGTGTAGTATGGAATACAGATGTAGTCTGGCCAAACACTGGCAAACTACAAAAGGCACAAATATGAAGTACTGAGAAAGTGCTGATGTCCCTGCACAAGCCAGCATACGTGGAATGCCCCAAGTATATCTGTGAGTCAGCTACAAGTAGCTTCCATAGCACACATGCATTCAGCTCACCCCACCATCAGCCACAGGTACTTCATAGGTCATATCCCTGTTGTTGGGAATGAGTACAATATAACCCCCAACTCTGTATGGGAATAGCCATAAAATGCAGCATGCTGAAGAGGTGTCCCGTGCAAGTGTGTCCCTAGCTGTAAGCAGCACCCTGCCAGCATCCACACCAATGGATCAATAAGGACAGAAACTATTGGCATTAACACCTTGCACACCTACCCTGTCACCTCAGGGAAATACAGTGGCTTGCAGCCTGGGACTGTAGGGGTGACTCAATGCACTGGCCTGCTACAGATGGCCTGCATCACTATCAAATGACCTACAGTCCTCTATCAAAGGCCTGTGTCTCACCTGTACTGCCAATGTATATTATCTCATGGACTCCCAAATAACAACATAATACAGTCCGCAGAACACAAATGCAAGGCCATGTCGACAAATCCCAGTAGCATGTCCACCATGTCCTACTGTATGAACTGTGGACCAGCCCCTAAATAATGCTAAGATGAAGTGATAACTATAGAGATACTTATCAGATATCATTTGCATAATGTTCAGAAGAGGCTAGAATAACGGCGGGGTAGAAACATGGACGCCATGGAGTGCATGAAGTCTGAAACTCATATGTGTGCACATACTATCCCTGCCTGCAAACACAGGAATGGGTGTCTACAAACGTGCTCATAAACCACAATGTGAAGGGGTAATGACCAGAAATATGAGCCTTGCCTCTGGGTAACCTGTGTGAATCTGTACAGCTGTGAGGTATTGCCACAGCAGGATATGGCCATTCTGTCACGTTGATAGATGTACAAGCATGGGATACTCAGCCACCACAGTACCAAGGTGCTGAACCATTTACACAGCTCCATCAGCAAGTGTCTGAAGCTCCCCCTCCAGAATGGCATGATTGTGCAAGAATATGTAGGGTGTAGACCACAATACTGGACACAGCTTCATTCATCTTGTGTTCCTCAGGAAATTACTGCAAGCAAATACATATACCTGTCCATAGTTGATGGCATAAAACATCACAGTGTAAAACAGTACATATGTCTAAATATCTCTGCTAACACCAAAACCATGTAGCAGAAGCAGCACAGAC
>NC_056729.1:793075628-793090628 GCF_019279795.1 Protopterus annectens
CGATAAATGCAGTACACTGTAAAAGTAATACATAGCTCCTTAGGGGGTTGACTTTCAGTACTGTCAAGTGTGTGTGTGTGTGTGTGTGTGTGTGTGTGTGTGTGTGTGTGTGTGTGTGTGTGTGTGTGTGTGTGTGTGTCATCAGTATCCTGTGTGGAAGTTGCTGTGACTGTGTACAAGACTTATTGTGGGGTGGGTTTTGCAAATGTCTTATATTGAGGGCCTACTATATGTCACAATGTCCACCTTACAAGAACAACAGATGTCAAACAGCAGAGAGTCTGGTGTAGATAATCCATACCCCTACATGTGACATTATGTATTGGTGAATAATATAGGCAACCCTTTCTATTACCCAGAGAACACTCTCCACCCATGTCTCATACACAAACACACTTGGCTAGGCAACAATCACTATATTGGTAGTTCCCTGCATACTGCCCACAGATAGTAACCACAGTGTGATTGCAGTGGACTACAGAGGACATGGAACCCTGTTCCATCCCTACAATAGGCAAATAATTGCTTACAGTTGTCTTTTGCTATGTTCCCCACTGGACCCCTTCAACAACTGTAGAGTCAGCAAATGTTACCCATAAAGGAAATACCATGCCTTGTACACATGCTCTGTATGGACAGATGCCACTAACACCAGTGAGGACATGTATCATGCTGTCAATGTAGGTGCAGGTACAACCTCAGTTCCATAGCCAGTTTTCACAACATGAGGTCAGGAATGCCACATCAGATGATAACAACCTGTCCAAACAACATGTCCCAGACACCCCAGGTACACTTTCACATGTCAAGGAACATGCATGTGGGACATGTGCACAACCCATATACCATCCATGTTATGGAATATAGAACACATACACAGCAAGCAGTGCATAGCACTGGCCACCCACAATAGTAACCCAGATGACTGGATGGTGAATACAATACCCACTTGTGTGGGCCAATCCAGGGACTACACCCCTGTGCCACACTGCAGAACATTGTCATGTGGCCTGATGTCAAGATATACCATTTACCTAGCCTTGTACAGCCTTCTGGCACAGTCAATTACTATACTGAAGCAATGAAACCATGCATGTCAGTACTGGCAAATCTGTGTCTGTGTGTGTGTGGAGATTAATGATTTGGAAGGCATTCACACTCACTACACGTCCGTTTGCCCTACTTTAGCATGCCTTCTGATGTCAGCCACCTTGGCATACCCTTTGTCCATATATCAACCTGATTACCTCTGTGGTGCATGTGATACCTACGTAATACTGTAGTGTAGCAAACTAGTTAGTTAGGAATTCTAATCCTGACCCTGACAACTGTGATAATGTGTGTGATTCCCTGAGAGAGTGTGATTGTGTCTTCCTTGACACCTGCTTTTGTGGACAGGCACATGCACTACACTTACCTTATCCCTCCTTTATCACTGTTGCTGATGTCACTCACCTTCAAAGATACCATTTGAAACCCCGTACTAGTAAGTGTGTGACACAAGCATGCTTAGCTCTTACTCTCCTTCTCCCTTCTTTTCTTACTTTGTCTCTGTCTGTCTCTCTCACTCCCTCTCTGGTGGATGTGGAAAAATACACCTGCTTTGCTTAGGCAGCAGCTTGTGTTTTGTAAGTGATGCTCGCGATCAGCTGATGGCCTGTGCATGAATTGCAGTCCCCCACTAGCTGATTGCATGTGGTATCATTCCCATAGCCAAACTGCATGGAAAAAACACTCCTATAACTAAGAACATCATGTGGGTGTTGGCTCTTTTCATTCACTGTGAACAGGACTTCATGTAGGTGTTTGGCAAACAGCATCACAGAGGGTAGTGTGATATACCTCTTACAACATACACTGTCGAGACAGGACAAAAAAACAGGAGGGGGATGTTCCAGACATGAGGGAAGAATGTACGTCTTGCTCTTCTACATTTGAAGTAATGTTGTTTTAACAGGGTTTGTGTGGATATGGCTGGTCTGCATGATTTAATATCTGTCATGACAGTGTTATGTGGTTGAGGAAACTCTCACCTGTAGGGCTATCTGCAGACTAGCCAGTGTTTGGATTCTTACATGTGTTGTGTTACACACAAATGTCCTATCTTTAGAAATGCAGTAGCATGCTCTGAGGATTGCAGTCAGTACATGGTGACAGCCATATGAGTTACTGCCTTCACATCCCTCAGAAGACATATGTCACAACAAATGATTTTACTCCAGTAAATGTATGAGTTTATCAGAGCAACATGTCAATATTGGCCCTGTGTTTGTGCTCCAACCACAACTCTGTCAACCTTTGTACATATATATTCAGTAAGAGGTGCATATGTTCAGTACATCATTATTTACTGACATCATACCTGATAACAAGCCAGTGAGATATCAGACTGCTAGAATTTTATGTGTAGTAGGGCTTATATTTGAGGAAAAAACCTGAACATTCTGTTTTAGTGTGTACAGTAGTGAGGTCTGTGTACTTATGGTGACTGTTGACAGAGTGTGTATCGTGAATATGTACCTTGGCCTGTGTACAGACAGTGACAGATGTCATTGTTCTTGGTCCTGTTCTATCTGATGTTGCATGCTGCTCCAGTGTATGGTACCCTATTGGTGTACATGTTTGTAGGGCCAGACTGACACATGTCCCATACCACAGTCAGGCATCGGAATACATTGTGTATTGGCCCAGTATATGTAGGGTTAATGTGTGAGTAGCACATATGAGGATAGTGTTGATCACACAGTCCATATACTGTAATATTAAGCACACTTACCATGACTGTGGCTGTGTTCAGATTGTTTGTGGGTATGCGCTTTCATACAGGTGTCTGTTACTCCATGCTGTTACATGCCTGTAGAGCCTGCTATATTTGCAGGCACATGTGTATTCCCCCATAAGAAATGTAGGCCAGTGTTGTGGCAGTCTGCCTGTAGTTTGCACAGTGTTTGTGACATGCCTTGCAGCTCAGTGTACTTACCCAGTGTGATGTTATGTCCAGATATTTGTCAGATGTACTGTTGCCGAGCCACCATAACTGTTGTGTATTTCTGACAAAGCAGTGGGATGCTGTACAGATGTATGTCACTAACTAATGGGTAGTATGTGGGCTTGTGACCGCTGCTCCTCCAGTTATTATGTGTCAGGACAGGCAGGAGTGTGTGAATGCATACACTGTGTGAGCTTATCTATTCCAGTATTTTTGTGATATCCAAATTTACATGGCAGTAAACATCCACTTTGTCAGACTTGGTCCACACATCTTGCACTAAGGGGTTCTGTGTATACCTCTGGAATGACCAGAGTGTGTCAGACTGTCCACATTTATTGGTCATATCTCTGCTGTATTCCAAAGGATCATTACTGTAATTTCTGTGGTACTGCATTATGATGATCTTATGATGTCTGTCAGTAACTGATGGTGTACATGTCAATATCAGATGTGACTTCCCACACAGCATTTCTGTTGACAACCCCTGTTACAGTAGCAACTATCTACATTTATACCTGCAATACTTACATGACATCCCCCTGCACTAAGAGATTGTGACTATTGTTGCTGAGGTATGACTCCACTACATGTACATGTTATGGACATATGTTATACATATATGTGTATATATATATATATATATATATATATATATATATATATATATATATAAATATATAAATAGAGATAGCTAGATATAGATACATACACACACACACACACACACACACACACACACACACACACACATATATATATATATATATATATATATATATATATAATATATATATATATATATATATATATATATATATATGTATAGATACATATACATATACATACACACACACACACACATTGGGTGTCAGCTTTTTGGCGTGTCAGTGTAGTGTAGGGGATCCATATATATATATATATATATATATATATATATATATATATATATATATATATATATATATATATATATATATATATATATATATATATATATATATATATATATATATATATATATATATACAAATTATATACATGTTTACATATATACAGATGTATAACTCTCTCTCTCTCTCTCTCTCTCTATATATATATATATATATATATATCTATATATATATATATATATATATATATATATATATATATATATATATATATATATATATATATATATATATATATATATATATGTGTGTGCATGTACATGTATACATATATATATATATATATATATATATATATAAAAATCAATATATATATATATATATATATATATATATATATATATATATATATATATATATATATATATATATATATATATATCCATATCCTTATTATGTGTAAACATAACTGTTGTGTATACCTTCCCAGATATATCACACCATATTTATCTCTGTGTATATTTAGATATAACAACATACGTGATTCAACACTAATATCACTAACAAGAATTACACAATTGTAGAAGTCATAGCAGTTGTTCAATACTATTCAGTATGTGTACTGATATATATATTGGAAAAAACAACACCTGTCTTCACAGCTGAGATGGCTTAGTGATTAACTGCTGTGACTCTCATTTGCAGGTCTTGGGTTCAAGCCCTGCAAGGGCTGTTTATTTTGTTGCTGGGTAAAACATGGGCTGTTGGATACAGAGTGATTAAGGCAGTTTTGAGCAGCTTTAAGCAGGTTTGCTTAGCGGTAAGCACTGCTAATGGACGGTTAAACATATAGCCACTTACACCCTGTAGGCTTCACTTACCAGTGTGCAAATCTGCTTAGCAGTTATATTTAAGTAATGCTTAAACGTGCTAAGCATAGCTTAGCCCTGGGAGCTAGTCATCACATTCCAGCCTGATAAAATAGCAGGGTAATGACATATTTAATAAGTGTATTTTCTTCCATGTACATAACATGCATCTATGTGCATTCATTACAGTAGCAAGAGGTGTGAGTCTACTGTCTGGGACACCTTAGTATATATGGCTTGTACAACACTCTTTTCCATTTGAATGTGTTTCTTGCATGTGTAGTATCCCAGGTTATATGCAGTCACACTTGCATGTAGTGTATCATTATGTTACTACTGTTGACAGTGCATTCCCAAGTAAAAGTAGATTGCAGATTGTAGTACTGGAACCAAACACCCCTGCATGCAAAGATGGACTCTGAGTCCTCACTATCGTGTCCTTGGTGTGTAGGCGGTGTGTCATTAAGTATTTGCTACTGGATATTGATCTGATATGTGGATATTAACTGTAGACTACTGTGTGTATAGGACATGTCATTGAGGGCTGCTGTCATGTAGTAATGGCATACCTGTCAGTGTCAGACGTCTATCTGTCAGCACAATCATCTTACTGCATAACCAGTTGGCTAACTGATGTCTGAGTGTCCTCTGTACATATGTGCAGATGTCGGGACTCCATCTTGGCTGCTTACAGGCAATCTATTCTTGAGTGACACTGACATGTCTGCCCAGCTGTGTTATGAATGCCACAGCCAGGAATCCGCACCCTGTACGCACCACATCCCATGGATACCTCAACTACACTACCACAGTCAACAAAACATGCTTGGGTACAGGTCTCCAAGACAGACAATGACCATGTTATGTAATACATGTTGCATACATGTCAACTGGAGCACCTCATTGGCCCTCTGCAAGAGACAACCAGATGATTGGATGTTGCATGTAACTCTCACCCTGAGGATCACCCCTGTGGTATCTGTTGATAGATGGCCTGCTGGCACATGGCAGGTGGCATGATACCGCTGTGCACACATCTCCAACACTTCCCATCTCTCCATGGACAATAGCCTGGTACACACCTATGAACACCTGCACTGATGGACCCCAGTACTGACAAATGTGTACGTGTGCATTACTGAGAATAACAGTGTCTCTGTGTTTGTAGACCTGTAGTTAATAATACCCTGAGGCCCTTCACACCCACCACACCACCCCATTGCCATAGTTAGATGTGGCTGCTGCTGTACTGGACATTACATGTACCTTGTTACACTCTTCACCCTGTGGGCTACCTGGGGATTGCAGTACCAGCACAGCACTGTTGTACAAATGGGTTGATAAGCATGGGATACCCTCTGAATTCTGACAAGTGTGTGTATGTGTGCAAGTGTGTATATTTGTAGGATACAGCATTCTGAGGCTACATTCTCCTAATACAATATGCCTTGCCACACAGTATTAGAGATAGTGATGTTGCTGACCATAGGAGAGCCATGACAATGCATCACCCTACTAACCCTGTGGCATGTGCATTAGATGCATATCCCCATAGTAGCACTCTTGGGATAGACAAGGGGTTGTATTGCAGTCCTGGTTAATGTGTGATGGTGGGTATGTCAGAGTATTATCACGGGTTTCAGTGCGTACAATATCCACTGTGGGGTGTGGGTGCTGGGTATACTATCTTTACACCATGGTACCCTCAGTACATGTCCCATGTTCCACTGTATGGGGACCACTGTCACCATCAACCATACAACTAATTGATAACGCTATCCAGCCCAGTTAATCATGTGATGTGTGCAACTTATCTGTAACAGAATGGAAACACTGACAAAGTAGTTAGCACTGATAAGCCCAGGTCTCTCCGATGTGTGAATGACTGTTATGAGTTTGTCAATATGTATATGACAGTATGTCACACTGTGTATTTTCCATAAACAAGTACATCCCCCATTACCATACTCTACAGGGCCTGGGGATGTTCATAGGTTCATAAGTAGGTACTAGGCTATCTGCCCAAGGGCATTTATAAGCCTAGCCAGAGTGTGTCGGCTTTCGCCACCCCATTGATTAATTAACTGATCCTCTGTCAAGCAGAGCCAATGAAGTGAATGTTCTTCATGTAACATATAACCTAGGACACACCTCAGCCTAAAAGCTGAGTGGTGTGAGCAATTAAGGCCAAACACATCAGTAACACTACATACCTAGGAAAGGGTTCTAGTCCCAGTGTTGTCAAGTGAGGATGTGTGTGTGTGTGTGTATGTGAAGGGATCTACTTCCGTTTGCAGAATATACATGCCCAAGAGGTCATCTGTCTAAGAACTCCCTGGCAAATGCTAACATTTCACAGGTATCATCCTGTAGAAATACATTTCATCACAACTAGTAGTAGCTGTGTAAATGCCCTCTTCCCCACTGTATAGGTGTACAACGATACTGGGGTTGGTATATATATCTGGGTGTGTCTCTTGTGGACACAACTACCATCATCGCAGTTACTGTTGAGTGTATCTCCCTGCTTAGCTGGCTGTAATACTGTACAGTTCATGCTCATAGGTTCATAGGTTCATAGATAGGTACTAGGCAATTGGCCCAAGGGCCTACGTAAGCCTAGCCAACAAGGTTCCCTGGCTTACACCACCCAAGAAAGTTATTTTCCTGTGCCACTGTCAAGCAGAGACACAGAAGTGATCCCTGGGGTGTATTTCCTATTTCCCATCCACTCATCAAAATTTTTCTTGAAGAGTGCTAATGAAGAACTTTGCTTGACATAGATGGGTAGCCTGTTCCAGAGTATGGGTAGTCTCTGGGACAGGTATCTATCCCTCCAGCATGTCCTGTTTATTGTGGTGACAAAGTTTGGTCCCTAGAGCATGTAGCTTGGAGGGATTGGGATTTCTTTAGGTGTAGCATGTCCAACAGCTCTGGGTTTGACATAGCTTTATATATTAGGCAGAGATCACCTCGGAGTAGGCGATATGCTACGGAGTAAAGCTGGAGTTTTTTAAGGTGGTCAGTGTAGGGCATTTGTTTGAGGCCAGTAATCCTCTTTGTGAGGTACTTCTGTGGCCTTTCCAGCTACTGCAGATGTCTTGTGAGGTACATTCCAAAAGGGGCATTGTACTCTATAATGGGTCTAATGAGTGTCGAGTAGAAAGGAACAATGACCTCTTTTTTCCTGGATGAGAACCCTTTTATGATGAGGTGTGCCACGTAGAAGGACTTCCTGACTACTGTGGTGATGTGACTATCAAAGGAGAGACTACTGTCCACCTGGGTCCCAAGGTCTCTTATCACACATTTGGTGTTAAGTAGATTGCTGCCTATGTGGTAATTCATGGGTACAGAGTTTTTACCAAAGGGGATGACACTGCACTTTTTGGCACTGAGCTTGAGGCCATGGCTCTGACACCAGGCATCTGTCTCAGCGAGGCTCTTCTGTAGGATGTCCACATCATTTGGGGACTTGACTATGACTCCTAGTTTGCAGTCATCTGTGAACTTCATTAGCCAGAGGCCTTCTGTGTTAGCCTGTACTTCAGAGAAGTAGATACCAAACAGGAGAGGTCCCAGGATGGAACCCTGTGGTACTCCACTTGACACTGCTTTGAGGTCAGATTTGGAGTCTGCAACTTTTACAGTGTGGGTTCTGTCAGTAAGCCAGTTGGCAACCCATCCTGTGAGGTAGGGATTTATACCTAGTTTAGTTAGTTTAGCTATAATTCCAGAATGGGGGATGGTGTCGAAAGCCTTGGTGAGGTCAAGATAGGCAGTGTGAACCACCTTACCCTCATCTACGGCTTTGATGACTGCCTCAAAGAAGTCGATCAGGTTCAGGAGGTATTATCTGCCTTTCACAAACCCAAACTGGGTGGGATCCAGAGTTTGGAGGTTACCAATGTCTTTGTTTATGAGTTCCATGATGATATGTTCCATGGTCTTGCAGACCAGGCTCGTCAGGTTAATAAGTCGATAGTTCCCAGGATCAGTGGTGGCTCCCCCCTTTGTGGAATGGGATAACTTTTGCTGTGCACCATTCAGTGGGCACAAAGCCTGATGTGAGGCTATTATTGAACATGGTGCTTAAGTGGGGAGCTAGTTCATTCTGAAGTTCATGTAAAATGCAGCCTGGGATGGTGTCCGGTCCCATGGATGCTGTGTTTTTGGCTTTAGAGAGTGCAGCTTTTACCTGCGTACTTGTGATTACAGGGACTCTGCATTCTTCCTGTATAGATATGGGCCCTTTAGGGGGTGAGGGGTGGTAAAGTTAGCAATGAACGTATCTGCCAGGATATTGGTAGTATCAGTTGGTTCTGTAATTTTCGTGCCGTTGTGCTGTAACTCAGAGCAGATCTGGGTGTTGCCGTCGAGATTCTTGACATAGCTATAGAATGATTTGTGGTTGTCCTTAGAATTAGTGGTGATTTTGTTTTCCTAGCTAGCTTTGGAGGATCTTATAAGGGATCTCAGCTTCTTACTGAGGCTGACCAGGGAGCTCCTCCACTCATGGGATTTTACTTTCTTTTGCAACAGTTTCTTCCTTCTGTTGTACAGATTGCTTATGGCAGGGGACCTCTAGATTGGCTTCCTTTTTTTGGAGGATAGCGTCTTGGTTCTGTTTGGGTTAGCACAATCCATGCACTCGTGTAAGTGCTTATAGAGTGCATTTGTGTAGGATTCAGCAGTTGTAACTGTATTGTCCATCTGCATGTGTGTCATGAAGTTCACCACTTCTGTCTTAAGAAGCATGAAGTTGACTTTGTAGAAATTTTTTACTGTGGTTTCCTTAATGGGGGGTGAGGGCTGGATGTGGATATCAAGGCTGATTAGCTTATGGTTGGATCTGAGGTACTTCTGTGGCCTTTTCAGCTGCTGCAGATGTCATGTTGGTAATGACTAGTTTTAGGATATTGTTGCCCCTGGTGGGGGTGTGGATAAGTTGATCTAGGGCATTGGAGTTTATGAATTTCAGAAAGCGTTGAGCTAAGGAGTTGGTACACAAGTAGTTTTTCCAGTTAATGGTGGGGTAGTTGAAGTCGCCTATTATTAAGGTGTTTGGTTGAACCCTAATATTTTCCAGTACATTAAGAAAAGAGGAGTGGGAATCCTGGGGCATGGTGGGGGATCTGCAGCAAGCTACAATTTGGATTGCAGTTTTTACCAGAGTTAGTTGCACTTGGATAACCTCGGATGCATTTTGCTGAGCAACTATCCTGGAGGTGTGGATATCCTTAATGAATATGGACACACCTCCATCTTTGGTGTTTCGGTCCAGGTTATATGGCTGAAAAGTGTGGCATGAGTTATAGCCTGGTAGTGCAGGGGTGCTCTCTGGAGCCTTGAACCAGGTCTCAGTCACTGCACAGATATCAATGTTCTCCATTTTAGGGAGTGCCTCGAGTGAGTGCATTTTGAGATTTAGACTTCTAGCATTGAGTAGCATTACCCTCAGTTTTTGCTTGCCTGTTTCTGTTATGATGGTGAATTTGTCATTTGAACCTTGCCTAAAAAAGGCACTATTGGGGCAGCAAGAGCCTTAGCCAGTATCCGGAATCTCAGGGGCAACAGGTGCAGGCCATCTGTGGCAAAGCATCGTGGTCTGTCGACCATGTCATCCCAAGCAGACAGATACTGGATCCCCTTAGAATGACACCAGAAACTTAGCCAATTGTTGAAGTCAATCATTTTGTCCTTGTACTGCGGTATCATTCTGGGTGATGGCAGAATGCTACTCAGGGCTAGGGTCATTCCTGCCTGGGCTACAAGATCGGAGAGCTCTTCCATGTCTCTTTTCATGTAGTCCAGGGAGGTACATCTCAGGTCATTCACACCAACATGCACAATGACAGAGTCATATTTGTACTTGTTGTGGGGTGACCTGAGTGCATGGGTTATGTGGCAGATCCTGGCACCTGACAGGCAGCTGACAGTAACCTTCTCCTTGTTTAGCCTGGTGAGTGGGACATCAGTGTGCCTGATTATAGAGTCACCTATGACTAGTGTGTTGGGTATGTTGTTTTGCCTTATTGGCTGTGGTTTAGTGGCACACTGAGTCTGTGGGCTATGTGTCATTTGGGTTGTGTTGGGGGATGGAGGTTGCTTGCGTTTCTGCTTTGGAGGTCTCTGTTGCTTAGACAGATAATTGTTGAGAGCCTCCATGAATGTTTTTGTGTTACTATGTGTGGATTTTGGTGGTGTAGAGTTAGTGAGACTATGTGATGAGTGTGGTGTGGTGCAACTGTTTGCCTTCTCCTCATGACTCTCAAGTTCAGTCTTGGTTAAAGAGAGCTTTACCTCCAGTTTGGCTAGATAAGTTCAGCTCTCACAGGTTGTAGTGTTGGGTGGTAGGAGGAGAGGATTATCTGTGTACATGAGGCAATTTCTGCATTGCCTCAAGATGCCCAGATTCATCAGATAGACAGGAGAGAACACTGGGAGCTGACCCTTGGACATGCCTGAATAAAAAAAATATTTTCCTCTAGATAAATGAGGAAAGTGAGTACAAGAGCTATTTTTCTCTAAGCAAGTAAGGAAAGTAAGTACAAAAACTGTTTTCCTCTAGGTAATGAGGAAGGTTGAGTGCTATAGTAATTAGGAGCTTATTTAGTGCTTACAAGTTCTGAACAAGTGCTGAGCATGAATATGCAAATTTAAGTGCTAAAACTAAGAATGTGTATCTGCACTAGACGAGTTACAAGACAGAAACAAGTGCAAATGCAGACTTTCAAATCAGAAAGTTGAGGGAGATGGAAGAGATTGCCCAAATGGCCAATATCTACAATTTCTGGGCCAGAACCACTCCTTATGTGGTAGACAGGTTACCTAGTGTTTACCACTCCCACTGATAAACTAGAAGGGTTCCCTCCAACACAGAAAGGCTTGGGGGGCTCAGAAGCTTACATACAGTCCTGGATATAGCAAATCTGTATCTGGATCACTAGTTACAGGAAAGGTAGGAAACAGGCTTACAGTTTTTTTTTTTACAGAAAAGTAGCAAAAACAGTAGTAAAAATAATTCATGTGCAGTGCAAGCTAGCACACTTGAGTATGTAGCAATATTAGACCAAGCACAGTTTAAAAAATGCAATTAAATTAGAAAGGACTAAAAGCAAGTGCAGAGAGTTTATTAGGTAGAATGTGGTAAAGAGATGGGACTGGGGGAGTGTCCCAGATCAAATCTATAGTGGGGCGGGCAACTGCAAAAGCCACCAAACTTAAACTACAACCCAAAAATAGGGAGGGTGGGTGAGACAAAACAGTTTCAACAGAGATCTTAGCAACAACTAACAGTACAAACTCTAAAACCAAAAAAATATACCCAGCTCTGTATATTTGCAGATAGATTGGAAAGCAGTCTCTCAGAACAGGGAGACAACAGTTTCAACAGAGATCTAAGCAACAATTAACAAACTCTAAAACCAAAAAATATATACTCAGCTCTGTATATTTGCAGATAGATTGGAAAGCAGTCTTTCAGAATACAGGTTCCAGCAATTAAATGCAGGTTAAGTAGTTGTCAGTCATGCTAACAGGTTAAGTACTTGTCAGTCACACTATCTGCGGTTCTACAGCACCTCACACCCTCCAAAGGGTAAGGCTGTGCCACCCATACCAGCACACCTATGTTTACCGAGTTGAGGATTGCACTACATTGGGGAAGGGGACATATACACTACTAGTACCATTGTCAATGACATTAAACTAGCAGACTGCTTATTTCCCAATGTGTTGTTGTGCCTATTCTGTCTTGGTGGAATTCCATAGGCTAAAATAGGTTCCTTGCACAAGTACATACATCGATGTGTACAGTATTCTCTGTGTATTGCATCAACACCAAAGCCTCTGTGTGTGTTCTAAACAAACATGTGGTGTGTACCACCCAGTACATTTACCATTGTCTACTGTAGAAGGGCTGCTGACATCAGCCACCATGTACTTACCTGTATACGCCCCCAGACCTATCAGCCATGTGGCACATGCAGTAACTGTTATACAGACCTGTGACATGCATTCACCTCTACCCAGGATATGGCACAGCCAAGGTGTCACCACAGTGCCATACCCCTTCTAGGAAACAACAGCAGATCAACATCCTGCTGATACATGGACACCTACAACACAAATGGAATACATTATGGAAACCACAATAAATCAGTGTTAATAACAGCTATAATTCATCATGGCTGGACAGCTACAATTCCTGACATGTAAGCATTAAACTTTACTGCTGACAACATGTTACACAGCTTTACATTGGTACACCATAGTACAGTCACCCTGTGCATCAGAACCATATTAGCCTGTCCCTGCATCAATGTTATGGATGACAGGGATGTGACACGGGTATCATCATATGCACAGGGTGTGTTGTTGGTTTGCCAGAGAGCTAGGCTGAGCCATATGATTGGCATTTTGTGTGTGTGTGTGTGTGTGTGTGTGTGTGTGTGTGTGTGTGTGTGTGTGTGTGTGTGTGTGTGTGTGTGTGTGTGTGTGTGTGTGTGTGTGAGGGGATTTAATTATTAATTGGGCTGATGTGATACGGTGTGTGTAGGTATGGGGTTGCCCTAGCTGTGTTGGTGATGTGTGTGTATGCATGCACACAGTTCTTCCATGTGGCTGTTCTATACAGGGGTTTGTTGGACAGCTGCAGACTGTACCTGGCAGGGTGTGCAGTTCACCATCTTCTGCAATGGAAATGAGAACTGTGCATGCCAGGGGTTCCATGGGCACCACCAGGTACAAGGCACAATATAGTACTCTAGTACTCTCCCCTGATGATGACATATGTCCGCTGGATCCAGGTCCCTCTTGGGAATGGCCAGGGTCATGTACATGTGGTCTGCTGTCCTGTGGTGTGGACAGCACCCCCCCCCATGCAGTGCTGGGGCTGGTACTGCCACTACAGGAGTGGCTCTGACTTCTGGCACTTCCATGTCGACCTCCAGCTGTTGGTGTTGCTGGCCTACATTCACATGGCCATCACACTACTCCCACCATATGCTCAAGGACAGACATTCCATGGTCGAGGATTCTCACCATCTCATCCAACCATCTATTAATGACCTCTGCAAAATAACAGTGGGCACCTGCAAGATCACGGATGTTGTCAATAACAGCTGAATGAATAGCTCTCTGCAGCCTCATATCCTGTCTGGTATACAGTTCCATACTTGCCTGAGCCTCCATAACGGCCTGAAACATTCGTCTGGTGGCACCAGATGTGGCACATCTGCCAGAGGCATGATGACCAGCAGCCCTACTACAAGCTCCCTTGTATATCTGCCTGCGTGGTACCCCATTGGGCATCCGGCTATGGCTGCTTTGTCCAGACACATGTGCCATAGATACCACACTGTCCTGTCCCATGCCACCAACTGCCAACTGTCCCTCAGCTACGGCCACTGTTGATGGGGTATGTATAGGCAATGTGACTGTGTGCGGGGATGGGGTGGATAACAGTGGGATGTCAAATGATGGCGCAGCTTCATCCCCTGATAACCCCCCCCCTCTGTGCCTCAACACACCTACCATCATTATCAGTGTCTGTATGGACACCAAAATCAGGTTGCCTGCAGGACGGACCCTGACCCACCTCACCACCTGTGAGGGGAAAACAAGAAACACACTCATGTACACAGCCCTTGGAGGTCACACAGTGCTGTCACTATTGCTGTGGAGTCAAGGTTATGTCTGCCACAGTTCATGACCTTGACTGTGTGCAGATACAGCCATTCTTAGTGAGCTTTGGATCTCTGTTTCTGTTCACTGCTGTGTTTCAGGATGACACCCCTTCCCCATCCTCAGCCTTTTTGCAGATGCTTGACAAATATGGGCTACACATGTGTGTCATTCCGCAGTGTCCCAAATTCTGTACACCATGTGCACCGGCCTAGTCCCTACTAATGAATGGCAAACATACAGGTGAACACTGGCACCAGCAAGGTACAGATGAGGATCGTGGGACTGAGGTGGGGTGAGGTGTTGGTTGTGCAGCACATGTACCTTAATTGATATTGTCTGTAGGTTTCCAACTTAGTCTTGGTACACCAGTATACATTGCAACACATGCCTTTGGGGGACTTTTGATCTTTTGCATAAGCAATCTGTAGAGAGCGATGGCTGATGTTTCCTGCGGAACTGTCCCATCTGATTACCCTAACCCATGGGCCACACTTATGCAGAGTCCAGGCAATTTCCGACACAGGTACTGTACAGCCAGTTCTTGCTAGACATTCCTGCA
>NC_056729.1:793095628-793180628 GCF_019279795.1 Protopterus annectens
TACCAGTAAGAGTGAAAGGGAAGGTCACAAGAGGGTAGTGAGACCAGCTATGTTATATGGGTTGGAGACAGTGGCATTGACAAAAAGGCAGGGGTTTGAGCTGGATGTGGCAGAGTTAAAGATGCTAAGATTTACACTGGGTGTGACGGGGTGGACAGGATTAGGAATAAGTATATTAGAGGGTCAGCCCAGTTTGGAAGGTTTGGAGACAAAGCCAGAGAGGCAAGATTACATTTGTTTGGATATGTGCTGAGAAGGGATGCTGAGTATATTGGGGAAAAGATGATAAGGATGAAGCTACCAAGTAACAGGAAAAGAGAAATTCCTAAGTTAAGGTTTATGGATGTGGTGAGAGAGGACATGCAGGTGGTTGCTGTGGCAGAGCAAGATGCAGAAGACAGGAAGAAATGGAAACAGATGATCCACTGTGGCGACCCCTAATGGGAACAGCCAAAAGAAGATGATGATGATATATGGGGTGCATTCAAATATCAGGTCCACACTCTCTAACTATCCTTCCTTCTCAGCTGCACTGTTCTGCTTTACTACAACACAGATAGGTGTCACATGCGGACACAGCCAGACATTAGGGGGTTATATATAGGGACAGCTTGCAGGTAAGCCTATTACACACCAATGGCATTTGTGCATGCTAAATTACACATTAACATGACTGTCCTGCAAGTGGTGGGGTCTGAAACATGTGTTTATCATAACGGCATTACTTCCACCACCAGCTATTTGCCACACTAATATACATGTCTTGAGGTGCAGAACACACAATATGATGGCTTACATCTTGTCATTCAGTGCTGATCTGCACAGTTGACAGGTATGGCCCACTGCCCACAGCAGTTGTTCAGCAGGACATCATTACAACAACAACTCCTGATGGCACATATAAATCTTTTCACCTAATCTATCCCATTATTATAGACCAAGTACTACATTCAATCACATGCATATATGTTTCACATACCTGTTGTAGGACTGTCATCTCTTCTGAATACAGTTTTATGTGTCCCCTTAGTTTTGCAGGATTATTTGTACGTTTAGTTGGTGTATATACTTTTCTTTCCTGGTCGTTTGTTTTTTTTGTTTTTTGTTTTTTTTTTGTTTTTTTGCCTCTCTCTCTCTCTCTCTCGCTCTGTCTCGCTGTCTCTCTCCTCTCCCTCTCTCTTCACTGCAGGGATTGAGCTACTTTGAATTTTGTAGGTGATGCACATGATCAGGTGATGATCTCTGCATGATCAGGTGATGACCTCTGCAACAATCAGTGTCCACCACTTGCTACTTGCATGCATCCAGCTGTGTAGTACTTCCAGTTACCACTGTCATGGCAACCCACTACTATAAATTACTAAATCATCTGAGTGTTGTCCCTTTACCTTTCCTGTATGGAAGACATCCTTCCTGTGTGTGGGCAGCAGTGTTACAGACAGCAGGTAGCAATACCTCTTACAACAGGACTTGCAGACACAGGCCAACTACATATTTGTATAAGGTTCCAGACCTAAGGACAGTGTGAGAGGTGTTGTTATATGCATTGCATACCGCTAGTTTTACAGGGTTTGTCTGTACATACTAGTTTAGCATGGAATGCAGTCTGTCTGCATAGCTCTCAACTATGGGCCTATCCACATGATGGCCAGAAGATTGGCTATTATGTTTTGTCTGTTTACCACACAGATCTTATCTCAGATATATCAGTGGCATTCTGTCTGTTGAGTGCTATCAGTACATGGCTACATCCATTTGCGTTTCTGACTTCATATTCCTGAATAAGGGTATGTTGCAACCAATCCTGTAACACCAGCAACTTTCACAGTATATAACAACAATATTGCAAATACGGCCCTGAATTCCAACCTCTGTCCTCCACATATATACCAGGCTTTGTCCATATGTCATACAGTAAGAGGTTAGGTAGTGGCCTGTCATTATACCGTGCTGGCATTCCTGCCATCATTCCAGTGATGTTGTGGACCCCCACACATATTGTTGGGTAGGGTCCATATATATGTGGGCTATAGCTGGACAAAACATGTGTGTCCTTATACAGTCCAGAGGTCAGTGTATGTAACACTGGTATATGCCCTTGTAAGTCATTCTATGAGGGAGGGGTATGCACCATTTATAACCTAGGCTGTTACAACATGGGAGGGATATCATTAGTAAGACACCTTAAGGTATATGGCTGTACATTTTCATACATTTCACATTGGGAATATTGGTGGGCTAGTGCTTACTGTCTTACAGACAGTTCTGTTTGTCAGTGTGATAGTGATGTTTTAAGTTAAGCATTGTTATGTAACAGATACATCTTCATTGTGACAACATAATACTTTTCCCCCTTGGGATTGAGTACAGAGTGTAATTGGAGGCTGCTGAACTACATCTGCATTAATTAGTGTTGATTGATTCTTATCTTCTGGGCCAATGTTTCTTTACTGTTGTACTACTTGAAGGCCTTGGCCTGGACAGTAACATATGTTATGCTTTCAGATTACAGTATAAAATGTTTTGCTTGAGATCTGCATTACTCGGTTAGTATGTATTTCAATCGCCTAACTGCTATATGAAATGACATATACAACTGAAATAGTACAAAAATAAACATTTCTTATGTATGCAAAACTGTGTGTGGTGTCATATTCTTTGACTTCTCTGTGGGTATATGCCTCATGTAATAATTGTCTTCTGTATGACAGAATCAAACACTGTCCATTTTAAAAAGATGCAACCGTAGGAATACCGGCTGTTCAATATGCTGTGCACCCTCTAAATATGTATCTTCCTATGCATATCTATACGTAGTAATAAATGTAAATGTGTGTGTATGTGTATATACGTATATATCTATATATATGTATATATATGTGTTCCCTTTACATGGTCGACATTTCATAATGTCGACATTCATATGACCGAGACCATATGACCGACATTTGAAATGTTGACCATGAGGAACCGGCATCTCCATACAGTGTAGAATGGAAAGATTTCCATTTCCACACTGCAGTGCAATGTCAGAGTTGGTATATTAAGGTTACGGGTGGTGGGGAGGGGCGGAGCCCCCCATGGAGGGTGCAAGGGGGCATAGCCCCCACACTAGCATTGTGAAAGTTATTTTTTGGGGGGGTTTTGTCTGCTTGTATGTTCGACATTTCAAATATCAATCATATGGTCTCGGTCATAGGGATTTCAACATTGTGAAATGTTGATCATATCAAGTAGACCCGTATATATATATATATATATATATATATATATATATATATATATATATATATATACATATATGTGTGTGTATATGTAACATTGGAATGTTTACTGCTTCCACATTGTACATTCCCTATTTCCCTATGGTATACAGACTGCTCTGCATGATATCTTATTGATACCATCCTGACATCATACAGGTGAGATGGATTACTGTTAACATCTTTTGGCTATGTTGTGTAGGGTCCTGGGTATGAGACTTGCAAGTATTGGTATTGTGTTGCAAGGCAGATCTGTTCAATTGTGGAGGAGGGGATGATATCAATAAATCTCTATAGGTACTTAAATTTGGGCCCCTCACCCGCATTAACGGTGCCTTTGGTCATATATGCATTTGTTGTGTTCTTTGATATATATATATATATATATATATATATATATATATATATATATATATATATATATATATATATATATATATATATATATATATATATATATATATATATATATATATATATATATATATATATATATATATATATATATATATATATATATATATATATAGATATATCTGCATACATATATATATATTTCCTCTCTTGTTGAATGACTGTGCTGGATGATATGTTTGAGAAAACATGAGATTTATTTATATCTGACATGGCTTTATGGGAAATCACTTTGGCTATAGTGTGCAGGAGCCTGGGTTTGAGACTTGCAAGGGCTGATTATTTTGTTGCTCGGCAGAACAAGGGCTGTTGGATACAGAGTGACTAAGGCACTTTTAAGCATGCGTAAGTGGGTTTGTACTTGTTTGCACAACGGTAAGCAATGTTAACTTCTGGTTAAATATTCTTACAGTCAGTTAGCCTCTAAATTGCTCATCCTGTGTAGGCATTGCTTACCCCCATGCAAACAGGATTAATCCCGCTTACTGCTGCTTAAAAGTGATTACTTCTGCTTACCCCCACACTAATTTATTTAAAAGAAAAGAAAAAAGGGGTGATATGAAAGTGGTGAAAAAGGGGCACAATGATGGAATAACAATTGGAAAAAATAGCTAGGGATGTGCAGAACGGGTCTAGGGAAGGTCCATAGCTGCCCATTTTGCATAAACACTGAATTTGGAGGTAGATTTGGACACTCAAACCCCTGAGAGAGTGGTGAGGATAACACTAATATGTTGTAAAGCCAATTACACTAGATTACATGTGTCAAAGTGGATACGTGTGGAAAATGGACAGCTATGTATGGAGCGAGATTTTTTAGGGGGAACTGATTGCCCTTTTTTCTTTTTTTTAAGGTGAGAGTAGGATGTTGCAGAAGGATAGTAGGTATATTTGGGGAGATAGGTTTGGGTAGGTTGACAGACAAGACAGACAAGACAGCATACAGGAGCAGTATATGACACATGTGGGGGTAAACACCTTGGATGGGGAGAGGTGTTTGGAAGTCAGAAGCCCATTTGCCCCCAAATGGAAACAGTCGGATTGAGGTCCCCACCCATGGGCAGTCACCACTGCACTTTCACAGCTCCGAAGGTGGCTGTGCTGGGGGCTGTGTAGGAGGGGCAGGCTGGCCTTCTGTATGCTCCTTGCAGCCCTCAAGCTGGTGTAGCAGATCTCCAAACTCCCTGTGGAGCTCGCTATGCACCAGACCCCGGACCTGATGATGGGTGACAGTTTCCTGTCCGTGCCTGCTCCCGGAGGGGGCAAGCCCCATCCCCTGAGGGAGTTCCACATGAAGGTGTTGCAGGACCAGCAGACAAGGAGGTTCCGGGGTGGGCCCTAGACTTGATGGTGCCCTGTGCCACAGTCAGATGAGGTGGGAGAGGAGAGTCCGCTGGGACCGACCTTCCCAAACGTGATATGGTGTTGCAGTTTTAAAACACATGTGGGTTAGTAATAGTCAACACATTCTAGGATTAGGTATAACAGCATGCATAGATATTCCCATTAACCCAAAACACCAGATATGGAACAGTTGCATAGCAAACAGAACACATGTATATATGGAACCACAGTGGCCATTACAACAGCATGCAGGTTACATTGATGGCTGTATGCCACCAATGTGGGAGTATTTCAACATGGCACATGCATAGAAACACATTTCAATATTTATCAAACAATAAGACATATGTCCCAACAGTAGATTTAATTGTACACCTACCCATTGAGTTGTGTATTTAGATTATTGTTGCAGATATGGTTAACAACTTATATATCCCTGTAGGTCTCACAACTTTCTTAGTCACTGCTGTAATCTGTACCTTACAGGTATTACCCTATGGCCTTAGTTTGCACAGTGGTATGTTTGTAGACAAGACAAGTATATACGAGAACTGTGTTTTTCCTGCAATATGCACGTCTTACCTGTTATATCTGTGGAGGTATTGTTTGTTAACACTACCTGACTGTTTCTCCACATATTCCCAGATTCCAGGTTGATGTTATGCACATACCTCTCTATCTCTTATTGCACACTCTGCTTAATGCTTGACAACATGCAGGTGGAACTGGGACATATTTTGACAATTGCCCTCATAAACTTTTGGTGAATTGCTATAATGACAGGTGTGTTTTCATATACATTTTCTGAATATTTACAGGTCTGACAGTCAGTTATATGTCATTAAAAGCTGCCTACATTTCAGATAATCACACTGATTTGCCAGGGGGACAGGGTAACAGGCAACAGATATGAGCCAATTATCTGGACATTCTGAACAAATCTGTACAGTGTAGCGGTATGATTATGCATACAGCTTACTACCACACCCAGGATTCGAACCATGGCTGTGTCTGCTAAATATAAAACAGTGTACATCACAATTGAGTGTGCTATTTCAATATTGCTGTGTATCTATTCACTGTTTTCTTTCTATAAGTCTCTTGTGGTTTTACAATCTGACCTTGTAATTAGAACAGTCTTATACAGGGATTTCTAGACATTTTTATTATGTAGCACAGTGTGGGTGACAGTGATGACTAATACATTATTATTCAGAGAAACTGCAACATTAGCAATGCCATACAATACCAGACTAAACCGTACCAGTCCAGGATTTCAATCTTTATTTCCAGGCATAGCTTTCTTATCTGACTGACCTGTTGAGGGACTGTTTGTTAACACTACCTGAATGTTGCCACACATATTACCAGATTCCACATTATTATTATGCACATATGTCTCACTCTGTTACTGCACACACTCTAGTCATAGCTTCATCACATGAGGATAGAGATGGGACATAATTTCCATATTAAAACATAACATTTCAGTGAGTTGCTAGAGTGGCAGGTTTGATCTTATAGATATTTTTTGGATGGTTATGATGTCTGACAATGAGTTGTATGTCATTATTTGCTGCCTATACTTCTGGGATCATCCCACTGATTTGCCAAGGGGACAGGGTGACAGGCAGAAAATTTAAGCCAATTATCTGAACTTTCTGACAAAATAATTGCAGTTTAGGGGTATTATTATGCATGCAGCTTACTACCACTCCCAGGATTCAAACGATGGCTGTGTGTGCTAAAAATGCAACAGTTTATGTCACAGTAGAGTGTGCCATTTGGATTTTGCTTTGTAGCTTTTCACTGTTTTCTAAGTCTCCCTCAGTTGTACAATATGACCTTACAATTACAACAGTTGTATACAGACATTCCTACACATTTTATTTATGTAGCACAGTGTGGGTAACTGTGCTTACCCGCGGTAGTGGTGCTGCGGTAATGTTGTCGCCTCACAGCAAGACGTCGCATTCGATTCTCAGCTAGAGCGTCTTCTGTGTGGAGGCATGTGTGAATGGGCGTCCCTTCGTTGAAGGTTGTGCATCAGGGCTGGTAACTCAGCACGTAAAAATCCGCTACCAAACATTAGCGGACCGGAGTTCCACTGTGGCGACGCCTAACCGGGATAAGCCAAAAGACACAACAGTGTGGGTAACAGTGCTTAATACAACAGTACTATTAAGAGAATGCAACACTACATTACCATATGATACCAGAGTAAACACAAGCAGTCCAGGAGTTAGACCTTTATTGCCAGGCTGTTACCCTTTTATTTACATACAACCTATATGAGACTCTTCCTGCCATATTGTTTTTTGGTTTATTCAGTACATCCCATACACAATACAGGTTTTATACTGGCAATTAACTTTCTGCTACTTTTTGATTTATTTCTTATGACAGTACATGCAAGATTGTTACTAACCTGCCTCACAATGCAGCCTCTGCAGCCTACATGCATGGGCTTCCTGATTCACAGCCCGCTCTGCTTCAGCTGTCAGAGACATAGAGGAATATTTAGCCATACCTATCCATAATATACACGAGCTAGGCAATTATTAAACAGTTAGTAGAATAAATACTTACACACTGCTGGGACATCACCCTGCCTAGCTTCCTGGCTCCACTGATCCACGAACTTCCTCTTCCTCCGTTTCAGGTCGGCATAGTGATGCCTGACCTGCTCACCAGTTTGAGGGATGCCTGTGGCACTGGAGAGGTCACAGGCGAGACGGTCCCAGGCTTCTGCTTTATATTGGGAGCCCTGGTACTGGCCCTGCAGCAGTCTCTCTTCATGGACTTTTACCAGGTGTACTGCCATGACCTTAGACTCCTGGTTGCCCCAGCGCTGCGTGCAGAAGCATGATCCTTCCCCAGCACCGGCCATTGTGTCTACAGGAGGAAGCTGCAACCAGTTATGAGATGTATTCCCACCTGTGGGGTTTAAACAGGGCTGATTTCCCACACTTTGCCATGATTGGATGGTTTTGAAAATGCTAAGCTATGGGCAAACCTGCTTACCTAAGGTTGGCATTGCTTAAAGGGGCATACCAATGGGCAAATCTATTTAGCTGGGCTACGCATTGCTTACACCTGGTAAGCAGAGATATGTAATGCTTAGTATTGCTTATTTTTAAATTTGCACACTATTTGCTGTTTGGCATTGATTTATCATTCATTACATGTTATAAATTTGTTTAGTATCCGTGATTCATGTGTACATACACTGTATGGGATACTTGTGGTTATCGGAGGATTTCACCACTTTATTACAATGACACCTCACATCTGGACTTAATGCAGTACTCCAGTTCACAAATATAAGTTTAGTAGGTTATACAACAAAAAAATTGTTTATAAATTTCTTTCACATGTAAAATGTGATTTTGCTACAGTGAGGATCTGTTTGGGTATACCACAATTTTATTTACAGCTGATATGGCATAGTGGTAAATCACTGGGGTTATGGTGTGCTTTATTTGAGACTTGCAAAGGCTGATTATTTTGTTGCTGTGCAAAACAAGGACTGTTGGATACAGAGTAACTAAGGCACTTTTAAGCAGTTGTAAGCAGGTTTGTGGGGGTTTGCACGACGGTAAGCAATGCTAACTTCTGGTTAAATATTCTTGCAGTCAACCTCTAAATTGCTTATCCTGTGTAGGCATTGCTTACCTCTGCACAAACAGGATTAAACCTGCTTACTACTGTGTACAGATGCTTACTCCTGCTTACCCCTGCACTAATTTAAAAAGAAAAGAAAAACGGGTCATGGGAAAGTGGTAGATTTGGACACTTTATACATTTTTTACACTATTTTCTGTATGGCATTGATTTGTCGTTCATTACATATTATAACTTTGTTTAATATCCTTGATTCATGTGTATGTTTACTGTATGGGGCACTTGTGTTTATCTGTGGATTTTACCACATTATTACAATGACACCTCACATCTGCACTTAATGCAGTACTCCAATTCACAAATATATGTTATTTAGTAGGTTATGCAGAAAAAAAAATGTTCATGAATTCCTTTCACATGGAAAATGGACTTTACTACAGTGAGGATCAAACTGGGAATGCCTGCTTACAAAGCAAGCACTCTAACCACTACACTATTACTACACTGCTTTGACTAAATGTATCTTGCTATTTACCTTCTTGTGCCATTTAAACTAGAGTATGCATAGCTAAGGAATCGGCAAACCCCCTCAGCTATGGTTACATTTAATAAGGTTGATAAAAAAAAAATATTTGTAGTGTTATTTTCTCTAAGAAGGGACAGGTTTCACTTATTGCTGTTGATTTCTGCATGCATCTGCACATTTGACAGAAATCCTGGCATGTTTCTATTGCTATGAGCGTAGGATTTTCCTGGAAAGTGCGGCTTTGACCTTTGCAATGCCTGTGGGCATGTTTTGTCCTGCAGCATGTAACATTTGTACACTAAGAGTCCCATTTTGGGGATTTGAAAAGGGGGCAACCCCCTATATGAGCATTCTCACTCATTGTAATTGCTGAATGGCAATTCTTGAGTGCAGGGGTGTGTATATTGTGAGAGGTCTGCTCTCAGACACACACCCTGCACTCATCCACGCTCCATGTCAGTTTAGGAGCAGAGGCAGCGCACCTTCATAACTATGCATGGCACTCTGCCATGCTGCTCTTAAATGATCATTTCCATGCAGGAATAAGCTATTCCTGCACGGATTGTAGCAACAGCTTTGCTGTAGTTTTCAAGCCTAATGTAAATATATATGAATTTATATATAAGACATACAGACAAATATTTGTCTGTAGTTATGCACATGTTAATTTAAGCCTTTTTTGTATTGTCACATTGTTATGGATATTGGTGTGGTTTATATATTTAAGAATATAGTTATTAAATCAATTTGTGATATATAATACTGATTATTTGAAATTATTATTTTATGTACTTAGGTTTAACTGTTGTCTCTGTTGATTTAAATGGACTCCTTGAACTATTATGTTCTGGAGTACTTACTAAACTCAAAATTTATGTTTGAATGTGAATGCTGCAGAGTTTTTTTTTTTTTTGAAAAGTGGAATTAGTACTAGATGTTTGACTTGTATAAAAGATTTAGACATGGTAAACATATTGAACAGCAAAAAACAAGTTTAATTTATCTTCCTGCTTATGTCACTCTGGCAAGGCTTTTACTTCTGTTTTTGAATATCTTGTTGACTGGTCATATGATGTGTATACTTCAAGGAAGTAGAAATTTTTGGGCTCACAAAGTCCATTCAAAAAGTCACATATTCATAATCTCAGTACTTCTACTTCTACAGTACTAGATGCAGTTAAAAGGAAAGAAATGAAAAAGTGCTTTCACAAGCATTTGATTAAAACAAAAAATAAAAATAGTGATAAACTTGACTATAAGTGTACTCAGTGATGAATTACATATAACAGTGAATGGACAAGTGAACGACACTTTTTGGCACCTGTAGCTACCTTAACAAACAAACGCATTTCTTTATCCAGAAGTGCTTGTATTAAACCAGATTAATATCAGCACATGTGCAAAGTGGGAGAAGGGGTTGAGGATAGATGGATGGATATCAAACAAACACGGGATGTTTTGCCATGTGACAAATCATCTTTACTTGCTAAAAAGGATAAACGCATGGACAAAAACATGATGATGAGGAAAACAGTTTAATAAGGTTACTAGTTCTGATATGCAAGGCATAGAAACTGCTGCAATGGATGCACTTTCAGTTCCTGATAACCTTAATAGTACATCTGAGAACACTAGTGAAAAATGTAAGAGAAATAAACAGCTAATTTTAATTTTAGGAGATTCAATGTTAAAACTTACTGTGAAATACTTAAGTGGGTTGGACAAAAATCTAGATTCTAGATCCTTCCTGGACTAAAATTGGCTGATGTACTCCATTTTTATGTAAATTCTTAAGAGTAAGACCTAAATATGATATACTAGTTATTTATACTGATACAAATGACTTGAGACATACCCCTGTAAGACATAAGAAATATTACAACATGATATAACTGAGTTTTTGGAAAGTCAAAACATCAATTATATATTAAGTGAAATCATTCCATCATGCTCTTAGACAGGCTATCTGCCCATTAAAGCCCACATTTTAATATCTGGTTGAGACAAATGACCTTGGCATATAATATCAAGCTGATTACCTTTTGGGAAGCTTGTGTTTACAACCTTCAATGTTTTTCAAAGGACATGTTACATTTTAATTTTTATGGTGCCTTTTATGTGGCTGGTAAATTTATTGATTTAACTGGCCATTTATTATTAAAAGGCAAAAGAAAAAAAACTTAATAATGCTGTAAAATGCTTATTTTTCAGTGCTAGAATCCGAGGAAACAAATTCAATGAACTTGTGGGAAAATTTTTAAAAGAGAATTTTAAAATCAGTGATACTACTGAATCCTGCAAGTCATCAAACTTTTTCTTAAATAATTATACTAAATATGAATGTCTTAGACCTAATAAAAGAGGCTGTGGTATTACTGTGTGGGTTTGTAAGACTACTCCATCTGGTGTTATGGAATAGTGAGAGTGGTTAAGGTCTTCATCTTATATACACAAAGTACGGGATTTGATTCTTACATTGTTTATTGGCTAGCCTTAAAATGGCCCTTCAGAGTAGTTAGCTTAGCATTCACTAATGAACGTGAAGCTGATTTTGAAGATACTGCTGCTCAAGTCTTAGACATGCACAGTAAAAGCTAAATTCAATTTTTACTGGATTATCACACACCAAGTATGGGTTGTGACACACACTAAAAATATTTATCGAATTTCAAACACGACCTTGATAGTAAATATGATTCTATTCTACTTGGTGAATTAAATAACCCTAGTATTGACTGGTCCACATTGAGCCTTAATTCAATTTATAAAAGAGAATTCATTAATATAATCCCCTTCCATGCATATTAATAAAGGTGCGCTGCCTGAGCTCCTAATCTTACATGGAGCGTATAAGAGTGCAGGGGGCGTGTCTGAGAGCAGAGATCTCAGAATATACACGCCCCTGCAATGAAGAACAGCAGAAAGTCCTAAAAGAATGAGTGAGACAACTCATAGGTGTACGCATACCCCCAGCAAAATCCCCCCACATGTACAAGAGCAATAGTTAACACAAAAAATATAAATACTTTTATGAAACAGATTAAATTTAACTGTAGATGCACGGGTTTGCCCATCGCTTAGCTACGGTTAAAACAGCTTAAATGCAGAAGAGGATAAAAAGCAAGATATATGCAAATGAAACAATATAGCAATAGTGCAGTGGGCAGCGCATTCGCCTTATGAGCAGTCATTCCCGGTTCAAGTCCCATTGCAGCATTTTCCATGCTAAATCATGTTATGACCAATATTTTAGTTGCATAACCTACTAAATAACATATATTTGTGAACTGGAGTACTGCATTAAATGCAGATGTGAGGTGTCAGTATTGTAATGTTGCAAAGTCCACAGATAATCACATGTGCCCCATACAGTATATGTACACAGGAATCAGGGATACAAATGGAAGGTAAATTGTGTAATGAATTATGTCTCCATAGAGTTTCCAAATCCGCTACCTTCCCAAGAACCATTAGACATTTTTGTCTAAATTACTGCAGTGGTAAGCAGGAGTAAGCACTAGTAAGAAAGTGTAAGAACTATTAAGCAGTAGCAAGAGGGAGTAAGCATATGTAAGCACCAGTAAGCAGGTTTAAGCCCAATTGCATGGGGGTAAGCAATGTGCACACAGGTTAAGCAATATGGAAGCTAACTCTCTGTAAGCATATTTTACTTAGGTTAGCAGTGCTTACCCTCGCGCAAACCCATGCAAACCCACTTACAAGTGCTTAAAAGTGCCTTAATCACTCGGTATCCAACAGCCCCTGTTCTGCGCAGCAACAAAATAAACAGCCTTGCAGGTCTTGAACCCAGGACCCTATACACTATAGTCACAGTAGTTCACCACCAAGCCATCACAGCAGTACATAAGACTGAGGTATCACCAAACAAATCCTCACTATAGTAAAATTAAACTGAACATGTGAAAGGAATCAGTATACAGTCATATGTTCTATAACCTACTACATAACATAAATATGTGAACTGGAGTACTGAAGTAAGCCCAGATGTGAAGTGTAATTGTAATAGAGTGTTGACGTCCCCTATTAAACACAAATACCCCATACAGTGTACATACACATGAATCATGGATACCAGACATATATATATATATAAAACACACATGTAATGAATAATAAATCAATGCCAAAAAGCAAATATAATGCAAAGTAAATATTAAGCAATGCTAAGCATTGCACAGGCCAGCTTAGTAGGTGCAAGCAATGTGTAGGCCAGCTAACTCAATTTGCCCAGTGGTATACCCCTTTAAACAATGCCAACCTTAGGTAAGCAGGTTTGCCTATAGCTTAGCCTTTTTAAAACCATCCAATCATGGCAAAGTGTGGGAAATTGGTCCTACTTTAACCCAATAGGCGGGAATACATCTCATAACTAGTTGTAGCTTCCCCTTGCAGGCAGCATGTCAGGAATGGAAGAGGGAGTGTGTTTTTGGGTGCAGCCACGCAGCGCTGGGGCATCCAGGAGTCCAGAGTCATGGCAGGACTCCTTGTCAAAGACCATGAGCAGAGACTGCTGCAGGGCCAGTACCAGGGTTCACAATATAAAGTGGAAGTCTGGGACTGTCTCGCCCGTGACCTCACCAGTGCCACTGGCATACCCCAAACTGGTAAGCAGATCAGGCATCACTATGCTGACCTGAAGTGGTGAAAGGGGGATCTCTTGGATCAGTGGATCCAAGAGGCTAGGATGGCAGGGGAGGTCCCAGCTGTGTGTAAGTATCACTCCACTACCTGTATAATAATTGCCAGCTCATGTATATTATGGAAAGATATGGCAAAATATTCCTCTTATGTCCTCCACAGCAGCAAATGAGCGGGCCACGAACCAGGAGGCCCATGGATGTCACCTGGAAAGGTTGCAACACAAGGCAGGTTAGTAATACTCTTGCATGTACTGTCATAAGAAATAAATCTGAAAGTATTAGTAAATTAATTGCCAGTATAAAACCTGTATTATTTAAGGCAAGTACTGCATACACCAGAGAATATGGCGGGAAGAGTCTCATATTGTTTGTATGCAAATAAAAGCATAATAGCCTGACAATAAAGGTCTAACTACTGGACTGCATGTGTTTACTCTGGTATCATTTGGTAATGTAAATTTGCAATCACTTAATAGTACTGTTGTATTAAGCACTGTTACCCACACTATGCAACATAAAAAATGTGTAGGAATGTCTGTACATGACTGGTGTAATTCCCAAAGGTCATTTAGTACAACTGAAAGAGACATAGACAGAAAACAGTGAAAAGACAGACAACAAAATCTCACTAGCACATGCAACTGAGACGTGAATTGTTGTATTGTTAGCACACATGGTTCGAATCCTGGGAGTGGTAGTAGTCGGCATACAGAATCATACCCCACAACTGTACAGATATGTCCAGAATGTCCAGTAAATTGGCCCATATCTGCTGCCATCACTCTGTCCCCCTGGGAAATCAGAGGGATGATCCCAGATGTATAGGCAGCAACCAAGAAATACAACTGATTGTCACACATCTATAAGAACAAACCTATCACACTAGCAACACCCCAAAATGTTATTAGAGTAATAAGTCAAGTATGTCCCATCTACACCCCCACTTTGTCAAGCTGTGACCAGAGTGTGTACAGTAGATATATGTGCATAATACTAATGTGTAATCTGGAACTTTGTGTGGCAACAGTCAGGTAGTACTAACAAACATTGCCCCCACAGGTACGTTGGATATAAACACTGTGCTGAGAAATACAGACCAATATAACTTGTACTGGTTTCGTCCACCCTGGTATTGTAGGAGACTGTAAGTGTTGCAGTTTCTCTGAATAATAAAGTATCACTGGTCACTGTCACCCACACTGTGTTACATAATATTACTGTGTAGGAAAGCATGTATATGTGTGTGTCAGGTCACTGAAGGTGGAAGAGGGCAATATTCTAGATATGCCCAGGCACACCAGCATGTGGTTAACACATGGCCAGAGTCTGTGCAGAAAGAGTTGGATAGCATAGTGCAAAACATCAACCTAGAATCTGAGCATATGTGTACAATTAGTTAGTCAGTGTTAACAAACATTCCCTACACAGGTATACCAGGTAAGAGGTGTATACTGCAGGTAAAACCGGTTCATGTGTAATGATGTTGACAGCCATATCAATGTCCAATATAGTTCTATAGGGTAGTGTAGTAGGAATTGTAAGGTACAGATAACAGCACTGAATAGGAAAGTAATGTGGAGTACAGGAATATACTACTTGTTAATTGACATATTTCTCACCCCCCACCTTATCTCCAACAATAATCACCATACCCACCCCAGGTGGTATGTACTAACTCTGATAATGTGCAATTGTTTGATAAATATTTTAATGGTTCCCATGCTTGTGCCATATTGAATTATTCCAACATTGTTGGCATGGTGCCATCAACATACCTGCATGCTGTTGTTATTACCACTGTGGTCCCATATATGCATGTGTTTTCTTTGCTATGCAACTGTTCTGTATCTGGTGTCTGGGTTAATGGGAATATCTATACATGCTGTTATACCTAACCCTGGAATGTTTTGACTATTACTAACCCATATATGATGTTGAAATCTAAACACAATAGCATGCTTGGGAAGGCCGGTCCCAGTGGACCCACCTGTCCC
This sequence comes from Protopterus annectens, assembly GCF_019279795.1. Taxonomy (NCBI): domain Eukaryota; kingdom Metazoa; phylum Chordata; order Ceratodontiformes; family Protopteridae; genus Protopterus; species Protopterus annectens. Next base: position 793,111,455 of record NC_056729.1, read on the forward strand.
ACCTCAGCTGGCCGAGGCACCGGGCACTAGCATGTCTGGGGCCCAACCTCGCACCTCCCTGTCTGTTTGTCCAGCATCAACTTTGGGTGAATCACCTCAGGGGATGGGGCTTGCCCCCCGGGAATGGGAATGGATAGACACCAGTCACCTGTCGCCAGGTCGGGTTAGTGGTATGTAGCGCGATCGACGAGCAGGTCTATGATCTTCTATGCCAGCTTGAGAGCCGTGTGTTGTGATTAAAGAGTCAGCCTGGCTCTGCGGCTCAGCCCACAGCACAGCCACCTTCGGGGCTGCAAAGGTGCAGTGGTGACTGCCTATAGATGGGGACTTCAGTCCCACTGTTACCACTAGTGGGCTTGTTGGCTTCCGATATCCCAACACCCCTCCCCATCAAGGTGTTTACCCCCAACATGTGTCATTTACCACCCCTGTATGCGTCTTGTATGTCTTGTCTATTAACCTACCCAACCTACCTCCACAAATATACCTACTACCCCTCCCCAACATCCCACTGTCACCTGGAAAAAAAAGGGCAATCTGTTCCCACAAAAAAATCTCACCCCATACATAGCTGTCCATTTCACACAAGTGTCCACTGGACAAATGTAATCTGGTCTAATTGGCATCACAAAGTATTATTGTTGTCCTCATCCCTCCCCCAGGGGTTTGAGTGTCCAACTCTACCTCCAAATTCAGTGTATATGCACAGCTGTTGCAGTAGAAGAAATGGGCAGCTATGGACCTTCCCTAAACCCTTCCTGCACATCCCTAGCTATTTTCCCTACCGTCTTTCCCTCTTTGTACCCCTTTTTTCCCCATTTTCATATCAACCCCTTTTTCTTTTCTTTTAAATAAATTAACACGGGGGTAGGCGGGAGTCAGCACTTTTAAGCAGCAGTAAGCGGGTTTAAGCCTGTTTGTGCGAGGCTAAGCAATGCCTACACAGGTTAAGCAATTTAGAAGCTGAATATAAGAAACTGTAACCGGAAGTTAGCAGTGCTTACCTCTGCAAAAACACGTGCAAACCCACTTACAACTGCTTTAAAGTCCATTAATCAGTCTGTATCCAACGGACCATATTTCTGCCCAGCAACAAAATAAACAGCCTCTGCAAGGCTTGAACCCAGGACCGTGCACACCATAGACAAAATGATTTCCCACTAAGCCATACAAAATATACATAAATCTGACATTTTCAGAAACACAACATCCAGCCCAGTCATGCAACAGTACAGAGAATGTATGCCAACATCTAGCTGTATGTGTATGTGTAAATATATTAATAGCTAAACAGATACAACATATATATATATATATATATATATATATATATATATATATATATATATAGTTAGAAATAACATATATAAATGCAAATGCCTACATCGACATTTATATCTACACCTATATGTCTACATATACACAGCAAGTTACATATATGTACACAGATATATATTTATGTAGGTATATACAGACATAGTTAGATATATGTAAGCAGATATATATATATATATATATATATAGATATATATATATATATATATAGACATATATATATATATATATATATATATATATATATATATATATATATATATATATATATATATATATATAGATATATATATATGGACACACATCTGTAGATAGCAATGGTAGATTAACAAAAACAATTATGTCCACATGCACCATTAATGGGGTTGAGAGGCCCCAAACAATATATATCTTGTACGAATAGGCATACCCTCCCCACAGCCAAACACATCCGCCCTGCAATACACTACCAAGTGTTACAGATCCCATAACCAGGACCTGACATGACATGGGCACAAGATGTTAACAGTACTACAACCCACCTGTATGATGTCAGGCTGGTATTGGTAACATATCATGCAGTACAGTCTGGCTCCCATAGGAAATGTAAAATCTGGAAGCTATCAACATCCACAGGATACATATACACAGACACATATATGCATATACAGGCACACACACACACACACACACACACACACACACACACACACATATATATATATATATATATATATACATGTGACTACACATACACATGCAGAGATATGTACATTAAGATACATATGTAGAAGGTGTACACAATATGGAACAGCCACTATGCCTACAGTTCAGACCTGAACAACTGGACACTGTATGGGCCACCCATACAAATGACAATTGTTGCTTGCAATGTATACCCACAGAGAGGTCATAGGAGAAAACACCACACACGGGTTTGCAGAAATGGAAAACCTTTATTTGTGTACTATTGCAGTTCTATATGCCATGTCATACAACTGTTCAGACACTGACATCCATATAAACAGAGTAATGTAACTGTAAAACAGTTATACTAATACAGTAGTCTAGAAAGGTTCACAACTGTTGCTGTCCAGGTGAAGCCTTTCAAATTGTACAATAGTAAAGACAGACTGAGCGACAGGATACCAAACAATCAACAGTATGTAATGCAGGTGTATAGCTCAGCAGGATCTATCTACACTCTGTACAAAATCACTAGGTGGTAAAGACTTCAGTTGACCAAATGGGATGTAACTGGTACATAACAAGGCATAACTGACACCATCATAGGCACACTGGCAAACAGAACAGTCTGTGTGGCAGGAGGCAGTACGCCTGCATTAACCCAGTTTATGTGAGTAATGTAAATATAGGTGAAGTATATGGTACTGTACATCCAGATACCTTAAGGCAGCTCACTCATGATACCCCCACATTTTGTAACAGCCTAGGTCATTTATGGTGCACCCCCCCTAGATTCAATAATACATGGCTATATACCACCATTACATACACTGGCCTCTGGAGTGCATAAGGGCACACATGTATTGTGTAGGTGAAGCCCAAACATATATGACCCCAGCCCCAACATATGTGTGGGTGATACAACAGCAGTGGACTGATGGCAACAATGGCAGTGTGATATACACACAACCCACTACAGAACAACCCCTGACAGCATATCATATGTGCAAAGCTTGGTTTGTACGTGGAGGACAGAAGCTGGAACACATGCCCATATGTGGAAAACGGTTGCCCTACACTAAACAAGTTACTGGTGTAACAGGACAGTCTGCAACATACCCTTAGCCAGGAAATTGAGGTTAGAAACATAAATGAATGTAGCCATGTACTGATAGCACACAACACACACACACACTGCCAGTGAAATATCTGACACAGGACCTGTGTGGTGGACAGACAAAACATGATAGGCACACCTCTGGCCACCAAGAGGATAGGCCCACAGTTGAGACCTATGCAGACAGAATGCATTCCATGGTAAACTAGTATGTACACACACACCCTGTAACACCAGTACTATACAAAGCATAACACAACTTTACTCACACTCTGTCTGTAGTTCTGGATCCTCCTACAAATATGTAGCTGGCCTGAGTCTGCCAGTTCCCCTGGAAAGCGTATTGCTAGCTGTTGTCTGTAACACTGATGCCCACACACAGGAAGGATGTCCATCACACAGGAAAGGTAAAGGGACCACTCCCACATGATGTAGGGATTTATAGTAGGTGGTTGCCATGACAGTGGTAATTGGAAGTACTACACAGCAAGCTGCATGCAGTTAGTAAGGGAAGGACACTGATTGGTGCAGAGGCCATCACCTGATCAAGTGCATCACCTACTAAAGCCAGGCTGCAAGCTCAATCCATTCACTGGAGAGAGAGATATAGTGAGAGAGAGAGAGGGAGAGGGACAGAGAGGGAGGGAGAGGGAGAGGAAGAGGGAGTGAGAGGGAAAGAGAGAGGGAGGGAGGGAGGGAGGGAGGGAGAGGGAGTGGGAGAGGGAGGGAGAGGGATGGAGGGAGAGGGAGAGGGATGGAGGGAGAGGGAGAGAGAGAGAGAGGGAGAGGGAGAGGAGGAGAGAAAGGCAAACAAAGCAAGCAAAATCAAACGCAAAAGCGGAAAAAAATACAGCTCAGCAAACTAACAACTGAAATTGCAGGTATTTAGGCAGCTGCCATTCATAAATACATAATTCCCACAACAGTTATGTGAAGTATATGTACATGTATTTTAATGTAGTATCTGGTCCATCATAATGGGATAGATGATGTGGAATGAGTTATATGTGCCATCGGTTGTTGTTGTAATGATGTTCAACTGAACAACTGCTATGGACAATAGTGTTTGTCCCTGTGGGTAGTGGGCCATAGCACTTAACTGTGCAGGTCAGCACTGACAGTCAAAATGTAAGCCATCATACTGTGTGTTGTGTAATCGGAAGTGTGTATATGATGTGGCCAATAGCTGGTGGTGGAAGTAATGCCATTATGAATGACATGTGGGAGCCATGGCCCACCACTGGTAGAATACTCCGGTGAATCTGTAATGTAGCATGCCAGAATGCTATAGGTGTGTAATAGGGTTACCTGCAAACAGGTCCCACATATACCCCATTAATTTCAGGCCATGTCCATATGTGGCACCTGTCTGTGTTGTAGCAAGGCAGAACAGTGCAGCTGTGCAGGAAGGTGTTGTGAGATTGTGGAGCTGATGTGTGAATGTACCCCACATATAGGTATGCATATGTGTACATATGTCACATATATAATATAGAAGGATAAATGTATATCAGCATGTAAGTCCAGAAATATACATATACCCATGTACAGACATATATATGTGCACATATATATGACATCACATATATAGATATATACCTATATGCACATGTCTACATATGTACAAACACACACACAAACATATACGTATGTAAATACATGTCCCCTACATCACTACCACAGTGATGTGTGCTATGTGCGAGGCAGCAGCACACATAGCAATACACACAGATATCTACAACTGGCAGTGTGTGCACCATGGATGGGTATGTCACATGTTAGTTCCTTCTTAGCACCACATTGCCCCCGTCTGTGAATTATGCAATGGGAATATGGGGAAGTATGGCAGATACATATGTGGAGGTGGTCAGGAGTTGTAGATATAGAGAACAGTCTACAGGGGTGGTATATGACACATGTGGTGGGTAAACACCATAGATGGTGTGTGTGGTCTGTGATGTGGATGCCCCATGGTCTCCCGTATGGGCACAATGGAAACAAGCCTCCCACCAACTGCCACTCACAACAGCAGCCCATGTCCTGAAGGTGCCTGGCCTGGAGGCTGAGCAGGAGGAGCATGTTGGCCATGTGAATGTGTACTGAGTGCCTCAGACTGATGTAGCACATCCCTCATGTGTCTGTGGAGCCCAGTGTGGAACAGACCCTAGACCTGAGCTCAGGGCAAAGGAACAAGTTGGTGTGATCCCGGGGGGGGGGCAACATCCCCTGGATGGTTCCACCTGATGGTATTGCTGTAACAGTACACAAGGAGGCCCCAGGTTGGCACACACATGTGATGTGGCCAGGTATCATGGTCAGATGAGTGTGGAGAGGTGGATCAGCTGGCCAATAGAACATATACATGTTATTGTGTCACTGTTATAGAACATTTGTTGGTAGTAATAGTCTACACAATCTCGGTACATGTCCAACTGCATGCATAGATCACCCCAATAATACAGTCTGTCAGATGTGCAGCAATCTCAGACCATACCACTGGCATATATGCAACCATAGTGGCCCTGACAATGGCATGCAAGTGAATAGTCTGTAACAGGCCAGCAATGATAGTGTCCACAAAGGAGACATGGCTACAATCACATAGCAGAAGGTGTGGTACAATACGCAATCTGTTCAAATGGTAGTTAAGCTGTAGGCATACTTAATGAGTTGTGTGTACACTCTGCTGAAGCTGATATGGTGGGGGGGGTGACAAAGATGTGTATTACGAACTGTGATAACCTTGCCATATGAGTTTCTCACGCCTGTTTCCATCTTTATGTCTTTCAGGCAAGATGTCACACAGCAGGTTACCTGTGTATTCAGCGGATGAAAATGATGTCATCGTCAACTACCTGGTACAGCACTACCAGGTTCTCTTTGACAAGAAAGCCCATGACCAGCAGGGGCGGACTGCCCTGTGCAACAATCTAGTCCACAGGGTCAATTATGTCAGCCTGCATAACCACAGTTATGAGCAGGTCTGGCATCATTGCAGTGACCTGCTTCGCAATGCCCATCAGAATGCTGCTGCAGTCCAGGAAGATCACCTTGCCATGGGGGGGGTGGCATGCCATCCATCCCCCCTGACATGTGTGGAGGAGCTCATGGCAAACCTCGTGGCACCTGCCCATCTGGATCACCAACAACCACTGGAACCCTTTGTGGAGGTGGGTGTTACCCACACACCAGCTGAGAAGTGTGCAGGTAAGGACACAGGACACTTCAGTAGACCACTGTTGTGTAAATATCCACAGTGGTACAGGTAGATCATGAATATCTGACATGTAATAGATATATTGTGTTACTGCATTTTAGTGATAAACAGATGTCCAGATGTGGTAGTATTGTGTAAATTTACCATTGATGTATGGAAGTACTGCACCCAGCCTGTAGCACTGCCACAGGTGTGGCTACTGACATTGCATCTCTCACCCTCTTATGTAGGTTCCTCCATGGTAATGGCAAGGTGGCAGCCTGTAGCTGGTGAGTATGTGTTATGTAGATGCATGCCAATACACTATACATGTAATGGTGATGGTATATTCCATGCACACATCTAAAACACCAACCCTGAATGCATGCTGTACATGTGCATCTATTGTTCCTGTGAAAAGCACAGTCTCACAGGGGTGACCATGATGGGGTATTGAAAGAGTATGTCACACACTTGCATGACAACTGACATCCTGTCATTGCGGAATGTGTCCACAGGGAGTAACATACTGTTGGTAGACATGGCCTACAGTAGTGACATGTTCTGAACAACACCTATATACAGTGCACCACCAGTGTATACACCCATAGGACAATGCCAACTGCTGCAGAGATACAGTATGGCATAAGGAATTACAGTAGTCCACAATATCATCTGGGTCTAGGCTGCAACATCTGGTGTTCAGTGTATAGGACACTGCAAGGTGACACAAATGTATAGGGCTTATCTGTCATGCATCTGCATAAAAGCTGAGGGAGGGGGGGGTCTCAGCATGACACACCAGTGCACTGCAGCAGGGATCCTAAGGATGGTAGGAATGGCTCTATCCGCATATAGTCAGGTTTAGGACCTGTGGCAGTCATAATCCTACCCACACTGCAATAGTGATGGCATTGTGTAAACACCATGGGATGTGCACATGAGTAGACCTTGCAATCATGCAGAATAGGGGGAAATGTGTAGGGTAGACTGAACATACACTGGCAATTGCAGAATGCCCACGCTAGTATACCCCTGCCATGAACAGTGACTGCTGCAGTACACATAACAAGAGTTGTGATAAACCATCATGATAAGGGTGTGCACACAAATGCTCACATGGTGTGTATGCATTGCGGTCAGCAGCCGCACACCTAACACAATCTGTAGACACTGCATGTGAAAGTACAGGACATATGTTACATACCGGGCATGTGTACTGCTAAGATATGTGGTGCTGTGGTCCCATAGGAGATCAAGGGTGTGTGTGTGTAAAATCAATAAAGGTATGTACACCCCCCATAGCCATGGTATGCTCTGATGGTTGTCAGTGTAAGCATTTCTGCAGTGGTCATACATGGTCTGTTGATGTTGACAACTGTAAATCAGGCATCAGGCATTCACCAATGACAACAGTCCACATATCATCCCAGGTATGTGTTGCTAAAAAAACATAGGGGCTGTGAGAAGTAAAGCTGACATAACTGACACATTCCACAATGGGTTGTACACCTGTGAGTTGTGGTGTGCAGTACATGCCAGGGTGCAGAACAGGTGTACATGGGTGCAGTTGTATCCAGGGGAAGGATCATCCCCTAGTCATAGCACATGCATCACACACATGTGCACTGTTGCTATCATGGATTGACTATAGTTGAACTCCATGCTGTTCTGTACCATATGTTCTGCATGTTGGCAGATGGGTAATAGGAGGACTGGTGAATGATCATTGTGCAACCTCACCTGTATGTGTGTGTGTGTGTGTGTGTGTGTGTGTGTGTGTGTGTGTGTGTGTGTGTGTGTGTGTGTGTGTGTGCGCATCCTGGTGGCTAGTTTGTTTGCCTATACGGTCACTCTGGTGAAGTGGTAGGAGATAAATGCATGTATGATGCATGTGTGCATGTGTGTGTTTGTGTGTGTGGCCATGTACGGCTGTACACCCCTTGGGACCATGGTGTACATGGACATGGACATGGACATGGACTGCCACATTACACACCAGGAATACCTGTCATGTAATCACAGGACAGCAAATAGTATTATATGGTCTGTAGCATGGAACAGGCATCCAGAGGGAAGGTATACTTCAGGTACACACTTAATATTGCAGTCAGCAGAGAGGTCACCTACAACCCACATATGCAGCTCTACAGATGTATTGGGGAAGTAATAGTCAACGCCAGGGAATGTATCCAAATATTACAGCTGACACATGATGGGCTGATTGAGCAGCATATCTGGCATGTACTGAGCATTACATACACATGACATACCAGTGGGAGCTATTATGGATACAACATAGTAGGCCACACATATAGGGGCCATGCACATCTTTCCGGCCATACAGAGGGTGTATACCGAATGACAGCAGTGAGGCCATGTAAATCCACTACACACAGGTCAGGCAGGTAAGGTAGCAACAGGCCTTGTGTTGTGGCCACTTGTGTGGGGATTTAGAGGACTGTGATGTTAATGAGTGGTATCTGTGTGTATGTTGACAAGTGTGATGCAGGATGGGGTAACACATGGACATATACGTGGGACTGTCTGTAAAGCCATGGACAGGAAGGTATTACGGAGATGTGTGTGTGTGTGTGTGTGTGTGTGTGTGTGTGTGTGTGTGTGTGTGTGGGTGCGTGTGTGTGTGTACTGTTCGATAATGTTGTACAGGTTTTAAAGTGTGTTTATTGTTTTCCCCCACAGGTGGCGAGGTGGGTCAGGGTCCCTCCTGCATGCAATCTGATGCAGGTGTCCATACAGACACGGATGATGATAATAATGTTGAGGCACAGGTGGGGTTGTCAGGGACTGACACTGCACCAACATTTGACATCCCCCTTTTAGCCACCCCACCCCCACACACAGTTATAGTGCCTATACACACACCATCATCAGTGGCCATAGCAGAGGGATAGCTGGCGTTCATTGGCAGTGCACAGGAAAATGTGGTAATCATGCCTACTGTGTCTGGTCACAGCAGGCATAGCTGGATGTCTGGCAGGCTGCCACATAGGCGGATGTCCCAGAGTGCTCATGGTAGGGCCGCTAGACATCATGCCCATGGCAGAGGAGACATAGCTGCAATCAGCAGAAGCATGTTTCAGGCTGCAATCGCAGCGGAGGCACGTATTGAGCATTACACCAGACAGGGCCTGAGGCTGCAGAGGACTGCTCTTGCATCTGTAAGCGACAACCTCCGTGAACTGTCGGGTGCCATCCATGCTTCTACCAAGCAAGCGGATAGATAGTGTGATGAGATGATGGCCCTCATCAGATGTGGTGTGTCCGTGCTTCCACGTCTAGTGGGGATGCGGTGATGCCTGCATGGATGTGGGCCAGCAACATCGACAGCTGGCAGTCAACGTGGGCTTGCTAGGACACCAAGGGATTCACGTAGTGGCAGTAGCAGCCCCGGCAGTGTGGGGGTTGTGCTGTCCACACCGTACCACAGCAGGCCACATGCACATGGTCCTGGCCATTCCCAGGAGGGACCTGGTACTAGTGGACAAATATCAGCAGGTGAGAGTAGCACATCAACACCTGTACCTGGCCATGTCCATGGAACCCCTGGCAGGCACAGTCCACATGTCCATGGTCAGAGGCAGTGAACTGCACACCCTGCCAGGTATGGTCTGCAACTGTCCATAAACACTTGTGTAGGGCAGCCACATGGCAGAACTGTGTGCATGCATACCCACACACTATGCAAACACACCTAGGGGAAACCTCATACCTAAACACACCATATCACCTTAGCCAGCTTCACAGAGTACAGCCCTCACCCACAAACATGGTGTCAAATGTATGACCCACCCTCGGCCTCTGGCAAACCAACACTACACCCTGTGCATATGAGGATATCTGTGCCCCATCCCTATCATCCATACCATCGATGCAGGGACAGGCTGATATGGTTCTGATGCACACGGTGACTGTACAACAGTGTACCACAGTCCTGCAGTGTAACATGTTGTAGGAAGTAGAGTGTGAGGCATATTTGGCAGGTAGTCTAGCCGTCCAGTAACAATGTCTTCTAGCTGTTAGTAACACTGCTTGGTTGTGGTCTCTAAAATGTTATCCATGAGTGTTGTAGGTGTACATGTGTCAGCACGAGGATGGTCTATAGTCATATTGCACAACAGAGTATGTCACTGTGCTGACATCATGGCAGTGACATATCTGGGGTACAGTTGAACACATTTCACAAGTTACTATACCGGGTATTGCCTCTGCCACATGGACAGGTAGCCCGCTGAGCCATGAATACCTTGCAACCTGATGTAGACCCATCCACATACACGCACACTTTTACTTGCCAACACTGGGACTAGACCCCTACCTAGCAATGTCATGATACTGACGTGTGTGGCATTACACACACCACACAGCGTTTAGGGTGGGGTGTGTCCCAAGTTACATGGTACATGAAAAACATCCACCGGCATGTACAGTATACTGATGGGGGATGTAATGGGTGTATTTGGATGATACATAGTGTGACACATAACAGTCAGGCACACATCTGAGATACAAGGGCCTATCACTGCTAACTACCTTGACCGGTTCTCCAATGTGTTACAGGTACCCTGCACACATCACATGCATATCTGGGTTGGATTGTGGTAACAGTTATCTGTATGATTGATGGTGACAGCGGTAACCATGATGTGGTACATGGCACATAAACGTGGTGTACCTTGGTGTAATAACACTGTACACAGCACCCACATCCCCCACTGGATATTGTACTCCCTGAAACCCATGATGATACTCTGCCATACCCATCATCACACACTGGCTATGACTGCGATACAACACATAGTATACCCCAACATTGGCACTGTAGGGATATGCATCTCATGCGCATGCCACATGCATAGTAGGGCATCAATCAAGCGCAGTTTGCCTGTATATATCCCAGCTGGATACCTGCCATCTGCACATCTGAACAGGGACTGACAGTCATCAGCTTGGCAGGTAGCTATGCAGTAGTATGAGCGCATTGACAGACCAGTAAGGGGTATATACTGTGACACAGCTCACACACCAGGGATATGACAGGGGGTTGTCGGTGTCCAGCCATGCTCGCAGATGTGTCCGTTGTCAGTACTACATTAAGCATTCTGCTCTTGCCTGCGTTAGCACTGTCAACAGTAGTATTGTCATGATACACTACATACCAGTGTGACAGCACATACCCTGGGCTACTACATTTGTATGTCACACAGTCACATGGATAACAGTGCTGTACAGGACTCATATATGTCTGTGTCCCACACATGACACTCACACCCCCTGCTACTGTAATGACAGCACATAGGTACATGTATTGTACATGGCATTACATACACTTATTACAGGTTATCAGACTGGGTTGTGTGTCCTAGTTACCAGGGCTAAGCTATGCTTAGCAAGTATCAACATTGCTGCAATATAACAGATAAGCTGATTTGTGCACTGGTAAGCGCTGCATACACTGTGTAAGTATTTGTACATTTACCCATAGCTTAGCATCACCTAGCTTCATGCAAACCCATGCAAACCTGCTTAAAGCTGCTCAAAACTGCCTTAACCACTCTGTATCCAACAGCCCTTGTTCTGACCAGCAACAAAATTAACAGCCCTTGCAGGTCTTGAACTCAGGACCCTTTACACTGAAGTCACAACACTTAACCACTATGCCATGACCACTGTGGAGACAGCTGTTGTTGTACCAATATAGCTGTCAATACATATATTGAGTAGTATTAAACAATTGCCTTTACTTCCTAGACTGTATAATCTTCTTATTAATATGACTGTTGCATCACATATGTTGTTTTATCATAATGTACACATAGCAGATACATACAGTGAGATACATGTTGGAGGGTATACACAACTGTGATATTTACTCATGACAGGAATATGGTTGTATACATATCATAGGTGTATATATGTCTACATGTACATACACATGTATACTCATACATATGTCTGTATACACATCTGTATAGTGCTACATATATATGGCCATGTGTACATCTCTTCGTATGTACATATGTATACGGGTCCGCAACAGAAGAAAGAAATGCAGGATCACCGATGACCACATCACCGAGATGACATCACCGACAGCAGACATCCACGACAATGGTAAGTAGTGCAGAATGGGAGTTAGTCCCATTACTTCACTGTAGTGCAATCTCGGAGTTAGTATATTTAAGTAGGAGGGTGAGGGGGGGGGTGCAGCCCCCACACGGGGAGTGCAAGGGGACTTCCTCCCTGTTATACACATTTTAATGTGTTTTTTGTGTGCATTACGGGAATGGAAATGTGTTCCATTCCGTAATACCTTGACTTACCATTGTCAGGGATGTCTGTTGTCGGCGATGTTGTCTCAGCGATGTGGTCATCAGTGATCTGGCATTTCGTTCTTCTGTCATGCACACATGTATACATATACATACATATATGTATATATACATATGTGTATATATAGGTATACGTATATGTACATATAGATATATGTGTATATAGCTATATATGTATGCACATCCTATGTGTACAGATATGCCTAGTTATTTTGGTATACATATATAGATATATAGATATATATATATATATATATATATATATATATATATATATATATAAACTATATGTGCATGCATATCTATTCTGATATACCTACTACTGTCAATATATCTGTATATATCAATACGTATATGTGCATATGTATCACTATCTGTATATGTGTAGATGTATATTGCTCTGTATATGCATATATCTGGCTGTGTATATGTATATCTATGTACATATACATACCCATCTATATATGTCAATATGTATATGTGTAATCATATATATATAGATATCTGGATAATTATATGTACATGTATTTTCACCATATGTCCTGGACATGGAGTGTAGCCCTACCCCAGCCCCTATAGTCCCAACTTCGTAGTGCAAGGGGATGTCAGGTATGTATATCAGGTATATTAGTAGACTATTGCTACTGTAATTGAGATTGTCTTCACAGACATGATGTGTGTGGGAGGTCACATATGCTTTCCACATGTGTGTCATTGGCTACTGACAGACATCCTAAAGACATCATAATAAAGTACCGCTGCTAGCACATAATACCCCTGTGGACTGCTGCAGAGATATGGACCAATATATGTGAACCTGCTGAAGCACTCTATACAGTCCAGAGGAATACACAGAACCAATTAGTGCAAAACATGTGTACCATGCCTGACAATATGGATGTTAACAGCCATGTAGATGGTATAACACATAACGACTGGTATACATATGCCACCATAGGTTATGCATTCACACACCCCTGTCTGGGCTGACACATAATAACCACTATTACAGGGGTGCCATGGCCACATAGTACCCACTAGATATTGACATACATCTGTACAGCATCCTACTGCTCTGTCTGGCATACATGACTGTTAAGGGAGGCCTGGCAGCAGTACATCTGGCAAGTATCTGCACATGACATCCCACTGGGTAAGTACATTAAGCTGCTAGGCATGTATGCACTGTGTAGGCTACAGGCAGACTGGCTTAACACTGGCCTACATCTCTTATGGGGGAAGGCACATGTACCTGCACATATAGCAGGCTTTGCAGGCATGTCACAGCACAAGGTAAGATACACCTGTGTGAAAGTGCATAACCACAACCAATGTAAACACAGCCACAGCCACATATGGTAAGCTAGCATAATATTACAATATATGGACTATCTGTTCAACACCATCCTCATTTGTGCCACTCACAGACTAATCCTACATATACTGGGCTGCTACACAGTTTTGTCTGCTGGCTACCTGTAGTATGGGGACATGTGTGTGCATGGCCCTACAAACATGTAAGCCAATACGGTAACATATAGTGGAGCAGCATGTAGCATCAGATAGGACGGGACCTAAAACAATGACATCTACCTCAGTCTGTACACAGGCTAAAGTACATATTAACAATACACACACTGTTGACATTCACTATAGGTACACAGACCTCAGTACTATACAAACGACCACAGAATGTCCAGGTTATGCCATCAAATATAACCCCTACTGTACATAACATGTGTAGCAGTCTGATATCTCACTGGCTTGTTTTCAGATATGATGACACTAATGATGGTGTACAGCACATATGCACCCCTTAATACATGACATATTTACAAAAGTTGACAGAGTAGTGGCTGAAAGCACATACACAGGGCCAATATTGACATGTTGCTGTGATAATCTCATACATTTACTGTTGTGCATAATACTAATGTGAAATCTGGTACTTTGTGTGGCAACATTCAGGTAGTGCTAACAAACATTGCTCCCACAGGTACATCAGATATGAACACTGTGCCAAGAAATAAAAGCTTGATACCCTGTACTGGTACTGTTTACTCTGGTATTGTATGGAATTGTGAGTGTTGCAGTTGCTCTGAATAATAAGGTATCACTGATCACTATCACCCACACTGTGCTACATAATATAACTGTCTAGGACATCCTGTATAAGAGTGTTGTAAGTCACTAAAGGTTGAAGAGGGCAATCGTCTACATATGTCCCGGTTCACCTGCATGTGGTCAAGGCATAGCCAGAGTCTGTGCAAAAAGAGATGGGCAGGTATGTGCATAACATCAACCTGGAATCTGGCAGTATGTGTAGAAATGGTTAGTGTTAACAAACAATTCCTCCATAGGTATAGCAGGTAAGAGGTGTATACTGCCGGTAAAACCAGTCCATGTATATAGTTGTTGACAGCCATATCACTGTCCAAACTAAGGCAATAGGGTAGTGTAGTAATACTTGTAAGGTGCAGATAACAGCACTGACTAGGAAAGTAATGCAAACTACAGGAATATTTTAGTTGTTAATTGACATCTCCCCCCACACCATATCTCCAACAATACTCTAAATACTCACCTCAACTGGTAATGTTGGGACATTTGTCCTATTGTTTAATAATTATATAAATCTGTTTCTATGTATGTGCTATGTTGAAATACTCCAACATTGGTGGCATGATGCCATCAATGTACCTGCATGCTGTTGTTATTACCACTGTGGTCTTATATATGCATGTGTTCTGTTTGCTATGCAACTGTTCCATATCTGCTGTCTGGGTTAATGGGAATATCTATGCATGCTGTTATATGTAATCCTGGAATGTGTTGACTATTACGAACCCACATATTTTGATAAACCATAAACACCATTGCACGTATAGGAATACAGGTCCCAGCGGACCCACCTGTCCCACCTCAGCTGGCTGTGGCACCGGGCACCAGCAAGTCTGGGGCCCAACCCGGGACCTCCTTGTCCATTGGTCCTGCACCACCTTTGGGTGGAACCACCTCAGGGGATGGGACTTGTCCCCCCAGGACTGGACGTGGATAGGAACCTGTCACCCATTGCCAGGTCTGGGTCGTGGTGCATAGTGAGCTCTGTAGGGAGGTCGGAGATATGCTATACCAGCAAGAGGATCATGTGTCATCATTAGAGGGTCAGCCTGGCTCTCTGACTCAGCCCCCAGCACAGCCACCTTCGGAGCTGTGAAGGTTCAGTGGTGACTGCCCATGGGTGGGGACCTCAGTCCCACTGTTTCCACTAGAGGGCTCATGGGCTTCCAATTTCCTAACACCCCTCCCCAACAAGGTGTTTACTCCCCACATGTGTCATATACCGCCCCTGTATGTGTCTTGTTTGTCTTGTCTGTTAACCTACCCAACCTACCTCCCCAAATATACATACTATCCCTCCCCAACATCCTACTATCACCTGAAAAAAAGGGGCAATCTGTTCCCATAAAAGAATCGCCCCATACATAGCTGTCCATTTTGCACACATGTCCACTGGACACATGTATTCTGGTCTAATTGGCATCACAACATATTATTGGTGTCCTCATCTCTCTCTTAGTGCTCCAAATCTACATCCAAATCAATGTATATGTACAGCTGTTGCTGTAGAAGAAAGTGGTAGCTATGGACCTTCCCTACACCCTTCCTGCACATCCCTAGCTATATTTCCTACTGTCCTTCCCTCTTTGTGCCCCTTTTTCACCACTTTCCTATCAACCATTTTTTTCTTTTCTTTTAAAAAAATTAGCGTGGGGGTAAGTGAAAGTAAGCACTTTTAAGCAGTAAGTGGGTTTAAGCCTGTTTGCATGGGGGTAAGCAATGCCTACACAAGTTAAGCAATTTAGAAGCTAACTGAGTGTAAGAAACTGTAACCAGAAGTTAGCAGTGCTTACCTCCGCACAAACCTGCTCAAACCTGCTTATAACTGCTTAAAAGTGCCTTAATCACTCTGTATCTACCAGCCCCTGTTCTGCCCAGCAACAAAATAAACAGCCTTTGCAAGTCATGAACCCAGGACCCTGCACACCATAGCCAAAGTGAGTTACCACTAAACCGTGTCAGATATACATGACACTGATGTTTTCACAAATGTATCATCCAGCACAGACATTCAACAGTACAGGAAATGTATTTAAACACGTAGATGTATGTGTGTGTGTGTGTGTGTGTGTGTATATCTATCTATATATATATATATATATATATATATATATATATATATTTATATCTAAACAGACATAACATATCTATATATGTATATGTATATATATATATATATATATATATATATATATATATATATATATATATATATATATATACAGCAATAAACATATGTAAGCATAAATATATATCTATATAGGTATATACAGACATATATCGATAGATATAAAAGAGAACATAACAAAAACATATATGTTGACATGCACCGTTAATGGGGGTGAGGGGGCCCAAACAACATCCGTCTTGTACATATAGATATCCCCCCCACAGCCAAACACATCTGCCCTGCAAGACAATACCAACTTTTGCAAATCCCATAACCAGGACCTGACACAACATGGGCACAAGATGTTAACATTACTCAATCCCACCTGTATGATATCAGGCTGGTATCAGTAACATATCATGCATTATAGTCTGGCTACCATAGGGAATGTACAATGTGGAAGCAATCAACATTCCTAAAATACATATACACAGAAACATATATGCTGATACATATATATATATATATATATATATATATATATATATATATATATATATATAGATATGTATGTGTGTGTGTGTAACTACACATACACACACACACACACACACACACACAGATATGTATAGGATGATACATATGTAGAAGGCGTACACAATACGGAGCAGCCACTATGGCTACAGTTGCCACCTGACCAACTGGACACTGTATGAGCCACCCAAAGGAATGACAATTGTTGCCTACAACATATACCCAGAGAGAGGTCAAAGGATATAAAACCACACACAGGTCTGCATACATGGGAAAGCTTAATGTGTGTACTATTACAGTTGTATATGCCATGTCATATAGCTGTTTAGACTCTGGCATACATTTAAACTAGTAATGCAACTGTGAAATAGTTATATTAATATGGTACTCTGGAAAGGTTGACATATGTTGCTGTCCAGGCTGAGGACTTCAAGTAGTACAATAGTAAAGACAGACTGGACCACAGGATAGCACTCAATCAACAGTAAGTAATGCAGATATATAGTCCATCAGCCTCTAACTACACTCTGTACACAATCCCTAGGGGGAAAATACCTCAGTTGACACAATGAGATGTATCTGTTACATAACAAGGCATAACTGACACAATCACAAACACACTGACAAACAGAACAGTCTGTGTGGCAGGAAGCAGTAGGCCTGCATTTACCCAAGGTGAATTGTATGGTAATGTACATCCAGATACCTAAAGGCAGCTTACCCCTGATACCTCCACATGTTGTAACAGCCTGGGTTAACTATGGTGCATCCCCTTATAGACTGAATAATACAGGGCTATATACCACTGTTACATACACTGGCCTCTGGAGTGCATAACGGCACACATGTGTTCTGTAGATGAAGCCCACACATGTATGGACCCAACCCCACAATATGTGTGGGGGCCACAACAGAAGTGGACTGATGGCAGGAATGGCAGCATGACATACTCACAGCCCACTACATAACAACCCCTGACAGCATATCATATGTACAAAGCCTGGTATGTAGGTGGAGGACAGAGGCTGGAATACAGGCCCATATGTGAAATACTGTTGTCATACACTAAGCAAGTCTCTGGTGTTACAGGATAGTCTGCAACATACCCTTAGTCAGGAATATGAAGTTTGAAATAAACATGGATGTAGCCATGTACTGATAGCACTCAACACGCACACTGCCAGTGATATATCTGACACATGACCTGTCTGGTGGACAGACAAAACATAATAGGCACACTTCTGGCCATCAAGTGGATAAGCCCACAGTTGAGAGCTACACAGACAGAATGCATTCCAAGTTAAACTAGTATGTACACGCAGACCCCGTAACTCTGCTGCTATACAATGCATGCAACAACACTAATCACACTCTGTCTGTAGTTCTGGAACCTCCTACAAATATGTAGCTGGCCTGAGTGTGCCCATTTTCTTGTAAGAGGTATTGCTACCTGCTGTCTGTAACACTGCTGCCCACACACAGGAAGGATGCCCACCATACAGGAATGATAAAGGGACCATGGCCACATGATGTAAGGATTTATAGTAGTTGGTTGCCATGACAGTGGTAATTGGAAGTACTACACAGCATGTTGCATGCAGGTAGCAAGTGGAGGACACTGATTTGTGCAGAGGACATCACCTGATCATGTGCATCACCTACAAAATCCATGCTGCAATCTATTCAAAGCAGCTCAATCCATTTACTGGAGGGAGTCCGAGAAAGAGAGAGAGAGAGAGAGAGTGATTGAAAGGCAAAACCAAAAAAAAAAAAAAAAAAAAAAACATCTAGCAAACTATCCAGAAGAGACTTCATTCCCAGAGCAGGTATGTGAAGTATATATACATGTAATTGACCATAGCACTTTGTTCATAATAATAGGATAAATGATGTGGAATGATTTTTATGTGCCATCAGGTGTTGTCGTAATGATGTTCAGCTGAACAACTGCTAAGGACAATAGAGTCTGTCCCTGTGGGTAGGGGGCCAAGCCCATCAACCATGCAGAGCAGCACTGACTGATAAGATGTAAGCTATCATAGTGTGTGTTATGTAATGGTAAGTATGTATATTACTGTGACCAATAGCTGGTGGTGGAAGTAATGCCATAATGATGGGCAAGTGGGTTCCACAGCACACCTCTTGCAGGATACTCAGGTTAACCTGTATTGTAGCATGCAGGAATGTCATAGGTGTGTAGGGTTTCTTGAAATCTGGCCCTACATATACTCCCTAATATCAGGCTGTGTCCATATGTGGCACCTGTCTGCGTTGTAACAAGGCAGAACAGTGCAGCATTGCAGGAAGGTGTTGTGAGATTGTGGACCTGATTTTTGAATATGCCCCATATATAGGTATGTATATATATATATATATATATATATATATATATATATATATATATATATATATACACATATTATATATATATATATATATATATATATATATATATATATATATATATATGTATGTCCACAAATATACAGATATCCATGTGTACACATATATATAAACACATATATACATTATATATAGATATATATCTATATGCACATGTCTACATATATGCAAACACACACACAAACATATATGTATGTAAATACATGTCCCCTATATTACCACCACAGTGCTGCATGCTATGTGCAAGGGAACAGCACACATAGCGATACACACAGATATCTACAGCTGTCAGTGTGCGCAATGTGGATGCGTATGTCACGTGTAAACCCCTTGTTGGGACCACATTGCCCTTGTCTGTGAAGTATGGAATGGGAATATGGGGAAGTATGGCAGGTATGGTTGTGGAGGTGGTCAGGGTGGTAGATATAGAGGACAGCCTACAGGGGTGGTATGTGACACATGTGGTGGGTTAACACCCTGGATGGTTTGTGTAGTTTGTGATGTGGACACCCCAAGGGCCGCAGCATGGACACAATGAGAACAAGCCTTCCATCCACTGCTGCTCACAGCAGCAGTCCACGTCCCAAAGGTGCCTGGCCTGGAGGCTGAGCAGGAGGAGCATGTGGGCCCTGTGAATGTGTACTGGGTGCCTCAAGGTGATGTAGCACATCCCATGTGTGTCTGTGGAGTCTGTTATGGAACAGACCCTGGACCTGACCTCGGCGGACAAGATCATGTCTGTGTGTGCCCCCAGGGGGTGACAACATCCCCTGAGATTTTTCCACCTGAAGGTATTGCTGGACCAGTACATGAGGAGGTCTCAGGGTGGGTCACACATGTGATGTGGCCTGGTAACATGTGCAGATGAGTTTGGATAGGTGGTTCTGCTGGCCAGTAGTACATATACATGCTATTGTGTCACTGTTATAGAACATATGTTGGTAGTAATAGTCTACACAATCCCGGAACATGTCCAACAGCATGCATAAATAACCCAAATAACACAGAATGTCAGATGTGCAGCAACCACATATCAAGCATACCACAGGCATATATGGAACCATAGTGGCCATGACAATGGCATGCAGATGAATAGTCTGTAACAGGCTAGCAATGAAGGTGTCCATACAGGGAACATGGCTACAAACACATTGCACAAAGTGTTGTACAATACAATATCTGCCCCACTGGTAGGTAAGCTGTAGCCACACCTATTGAGTTGTGTGTGCAGTTTGTTGCTGTTGATATGGTGGGGGGGTGACAATGATGTGTATTAAGAACTGTGGTAACCTTGCTGCATGACTTGCTCACACCTCTGTCCATCTTTATGTCTTATAGGTTCATAGGTTCATAGTTTGGTACTAGTCTATCAGCCCTAGGGCCTATGCAAGCCTAGCCATAAGAATGCCCTGGATATTTCTTCCCACAATATTTACTTCTCTGGACCCCTGTCTAGCAGGGCGACTGACATGATCCCCAGGGTGAATTTCCTATCTCCCATCCAATCATCAAGGTTCCTTTTGAAGACGGCCAATGAGGCACTTGCTTGACATGTATGGGCAGTCTATTCCAGGGTATGGGGAGTCTCTGGGTCAGGAACCTATCCCTCCAGCATGTTTTGTTCATTGTGATGACAAGGTTTAGATCCCTGGAGCATGTAGCTGTGAGGGATTGAGATTTCTTTAAGTGGAGCATGTCCAACAGCTCAGGGTTTGACATGGCCTTGTATGTTAAGCAGAGATTGCCTCTGAGTAGATGATATGCCACAGAGTATAGCTGGAGTTTTTTTAGACAGTCAGCATATGGCATCTGCTTTAGGCCTGTGATTCTTTTAGTGAAGTATTTCTGTGGCCTTTCCAGCTGTTGCAGATGTCTTATGAGGTACATACCAAATGGGGCATTATATTTTATAATGGGTCTAATGAGGGATGAGTACAGTGGGACAATGACCTCCTTTTTTTCTGGATGAAAAGCCCTTAGTGATGAGGTGCACAGATCAAACAACAAAACATGAAAAGATTGTGATGCTTTCTACAGAACAAGTAGCAGTCATACATACATACATACCTCTCAACTGCTTAAAAGAAAGAAATCTGGACAAAACCATAAATAAAACTAGGACAACGGACCAAAAATAGGGACAATTTTTAAATATTGCTCTTACAAACTTAGTAAGTTGATAGAACAGAGTTTGCATTAGCATGAATTTTCTGAAGGGTACAAAGTCTGAACCTCAAATGAGTGTCATTTTCTTACTTCAATCTTTAACGGATTTGCTACTAATTTGCCAAAAAAAAAAACAATATTTTATGAAAAACGGACAAAAATACAAGGCATAATCTGGATTTTGAGAAAATATGTACAGTTGAGAGGTATGCATACATATAAGACTTAGCTAGCATTCAGAAGATGTCCCATGGAAGGCTTCCAGTATACACAGCTGCTGAGAACAACATTGTGGTGAACCACCTAATACAGCAATACCCTGTCTTGTTTGGCTGGGCCACCCATGATCAACAGGACTGGACTGCCCTGTGGAATGACCTAGTCCACAGAGTCAATGATGTTGGATTGCACAACTGCTGTTATAAGCACGTCCAGAATCATTGTTCTGACCTGCTTCACAATGCCCATCAGTGTGCTACTGTAGTCTGGGGGGATCACCTTGCCATGCATGGGGGGGCCATGCCATCCATCCCCCTTGACATGTGTGGAGGTGCTCCTAGCCAGCCTTGTGCACCTGCCCGTCCGCATAGCCACCAACTGCCGGACATTTTTGTGGAGGTTGGTGCTACCCACACACCGGCCGAGGAACATGCAGGTAAGGCCACAGGGCACATCAGTAGACCACTGTTGCATATACATCCACATCTGTACAGGTAGATCATGCATATCTGACATGTCATAGATATAGTTTGTTGCTGCATAGTAGTGATAAACAGGTGTGCATATGGAGTAGTATTGTGGACATGTACTGTTGATGTATTTTAATGCTGCACCCACCCTGTAGCAATGACACAGGTGTGGCCATTGACTTTGCATCTCTCATCCTCTTATGTAGGTCCCTCTTGTATTCCACCAAGGCAGCAGCCTGTAGCTGGTAAGTATGGTTTATGTAGATGCTTGCCAATACACCGGGCATGTAATGGCTATGGTATATTCCATGCACACATCTAACACACCTACCCTGAATGCATGCTGTACATATGCACATATTGTTGTTGTTAAATGCACGGCATCACAGTGGTGAGCATGGTGGAGTATTGGAAGGGTATGTCAGACACCTGCAAAATAACTAACGTCCTGTCATTGTGGAATGTGTCCACAGGGAGTAACATAATGATGGGAGACATGGCCTACAGTAGGGACATGTTCGGAACAACACCTGTATACAACTCAACACCAGAGTATATACCTGTAGGACAATGGCAACTGTTGCAGAGTTACACTATGGGATAACATATTACTATGGTCCACATTATCACCTGGGAATAGGTTGTAACATGTGGTGTTCAGTGTATGGGACACTGCAAAGTGACATACATGTGTAGGCATTACTTGTCAAGCATCTGCAAAAAGGCTGAAGATGGGGGGTGTCAGCATGATACACCAATGCACTTCAGCAGGGATCCTAAAGATGCTAAGAATGGGTATATCTGCACATACTCAGGTTCAGAAACCATGGCAGATGTAACCCTACTCTCACAACAATAGTGACGGCAGTGTGTGAACACCAAGGGATGTGCACATGAGTAGACCTTGCAATCATGCAGATTAGGGAGACATGTGTAGGGCAGACTGAACATACACTGGCAAACGCAGATGGCCCACGCTAGTATACCCCTGCCAGGAGTAGTAAGTGCTGTAGTACACATACCAATATGTGCAACAAACAGTCATGATAAGGGTGTACACACATATACCCACACGGAGTGTATGCATTGCGGTCAGTATCCACACACCTAACACATTCCATAGACACTGCATGTGAAAGGACATATGTCACATATCGGGCTCCTGTACTGTTAATATATGCAGTGATGTGGTCCCATAGCAGATCAAGGAAGGATGTGTAATATCAATAAAGGTGTGTACACCCTCCGTAGCCATGGTATGCTCTGATGGTTGTCAGTGTAATAGTATCAGATTGGTCATACATGGTCCGCTGATGTTGAACGCTGTAAATCAGACATCAGACATTCACAAATGACATCTGTCCACATATCATCCCAGGTATGTGTTCCTGAAAAACAAAGGGGCTGTCAGCATGAAAGCTGACATAACTGACACAGTACTACACATTCAGTAATGGGTTGTACACCTGTGGGGTGTGGTGCATAGTACATGGCAGGGTGCAGAACAGTTGCACAGCAATACTGTGTACATGGGTGCACTGGAATCCAGGGGAAGGGGAATCACCTAGTGACACAGCGCATGCATCACATGGGTCTATATTAGATAAACGAAAGTTCATCTTAGCGAACGCTCACATGACTGAAAATCCAGGAACTTGAAACTGCAATTGTGGGGAGCTGCACCCCCCCACACCCCCTAAATATTTATTCCAACTCTGAAATTGCACTACAATGAGAAAAGGGCAAATATTCCCATCTTCACCTTACTGCAATCTCACAATTGTGGTTTCAAGTTCCGCACTTTTTGTTCATGTGAGTGTTCGCTAAGATGAACTTTTGTTCATCTAATATAGACCCTCATCACAAACATGTATACTGTAATAGCATGGATTTACTATAGCTGCACTGCATACTGTTGTATACCATATGTTATGCATGTTGAGAGATGGGTAATAGGAGGACTGTGTGTACTATCATTGTGCAACCTCACCTGTATATGTGTGTGTGTGTGTGTGTGTGTGTGTGTGTGTGTGTGTGTGTGTGTGTGTGTGTGTGTGTGTGTGCGTCCTGGTGGGTAGTTAGTTTGTCTGTATTGTCACTCTGGTGAAGTGGAGGGAGGTTGATACATGTAGGATGCATGCGTGCATGTGTTTGTGTTTGTGTGGGTGGACATGTATGCACATGTGTGATTGTGGGGTTGTTCATACAGCAGTACCTCCCTTTGGGATTGTGCAGTACATGGACATGGACTGTCACATTACACACCAGGAATACTTGTCATATATGTAATCTCAAGACAGCTGATAGTATAATAAGGTCTGTAGCATGGAACAGGCATTGAGAAGGAAGGTAGACACCAGGTATACCCTTAATATCACATTCAGCAGAGAGGTGACAGACAACCCACATATGCAGCACTATAGATGCATTGGGGAATTACTAAGGAATGTATCCATATATTACAGTTGTCATATGATAGACTGATTGAGCAGCATATCTGACATGTACTGAGCAATACATACACATGACACTCCAGTGTGTGATATTATGGAGTGAACATAGTAGCCCCCACATACAGGGCCATGCTCATGATGTCTGGACATATACAGCGTGAACACTGAATGACAGCAGTGAGGCCATCTTAAACCACTACACACAGGTCAGGCAGGTAATGTAGTAACAGGTCTTGTGTTGTGATTACTTGTCTAGGCATTTAGAGGACTGATACATTAATGAATGGTATCAATGCGTGTATGTTACCAAGTGTAATGCAGGATGGGGAACGCATGGAATATACGTGGGACTGTCTGTAAAGTCATGGACAGGTAGGTATTAAAGTGGTGTGTGTGTGTGTGTGTGTGTGTGTGTGTGTGTGTGTGTGTGTGTGTGTGTGTGTGTGTGTGTGTGTACTGTTATGCCATGCTGGACAGGTTTTAAAGTGCATTTATTGTTTTCCCCCACAGGTGGTGTGGTGGGTCAGGGTCCCTCCTGCATGCAATCTGATGTTGGTGTCCATAAAGACACCGAAGATGATGATAATACTGTTGAGGCACAGGTGGAGTTGTCAGGGCCCAAAACAGTGCCATCATTTGACATCCTCCTTTTAGCCCCCTCAACCCCACACACAGTTTCAGTACCTATACATACTCCATCACCATTGGCCATAGCGGAGGGACAGCTGGTGTTTGATGGAAGTGCACAGGAAAGTGTCATGACCATGCCTACTGTGTCTGGTCACAGCAGGCATAGCCAGATGTCCGGCAGGGCACCACATAGGCAGATGTCCCAGGGTGCTCATGGTAGGACCACTGGTCATCATGCCCCTGGCAGACATGACACAGCTGGTACCGGCAGGTGCATGTTTCATGCTGTCATGGAGGTGCAGGCACGTATGGAACATTGCACCAGACAGGGCCTGAGGCTGCAGAGGGCTGCTCTTATATCTACAAGTGACAACTCTCATGTCTGGTGCCATCCGAGTGTTAACTGAGCTCATGGATAGATGGTCTGGTGAGATGATAGCCCTCATCGACCATGGTCTGTCCATGCTTGAACATGTGGTGGGAGTGTGGCAATGGCCACATGGATGTAGGCCAGCAATGCCAACAGTTGGCAATCAATGTGGATGTGCTAGGACACCAAGGGGCTCCCATAGTGGCAGTAGCCCCGGCACTGTGGGGGGGGTGCTTTCCACACCACACCACAGTAGGCTCTGAGCACGTGGTCATGGCCAGTCCCAGGAGGGACCTGGTTCCAGCAGACATTTGTCATCATCAGGTGAGAGTAGCACATCAAGGCATGTACCAGAATGTGCCCATGGAACCCCTGGCAGGCACAGTCCACATGTCCCCGGCCAGAGGCAGTGAACTGAACACCCTGCCAGCTGTGGTCTGCAACTGTCCATAAACACCTGTGTAGGGCAGCCACATGGCAGAACTGTGTGCATGCATACGCACACACTATACAAACACACCTAGGGCAACCCCATACCTACACACACCACATCCCCATGCCCCGTTCACCTCATTACACCCCTCATCCACACACATGGTGTCAAATGTATGGCCCACCTTCGGCCTCTGGCAAACCAACAACACACCCTGTGCATATTATAATCCTTGTGCCACATCCCTATCATCCATACCATTGATGTAGGGACAGAGTAATATGGTCCTGATGCACACAGTGACTGTACTACAGTGTACCACAGTACTGAATTGTAACATGTTGTAAAGAGTAAAATGTAATGCATATATGTCAGGTAGTGTAGCCATCCAGCAATGATGCATTAAAGCTGTTAGTAACACTGGTTGGTTCTGGTCTCTATAATGTTATCCATTTGTGTTGTAGGTGTACATGTGTCAGCACATGGATGGTCTGCAGTCATATTCCACAATGGGGTATGACACTGTGGTGACACCATGGCTTTGATATATCTGGGGTACAGTTGAACACATGTCACAGGTTTGTCTAACAGTTATTGCCTGTGCCACATGGACAGGTGACCCGCTGGGGCATGTATAATCTGCAACCTGATGTAAACCCATCCACATACATGCACACTCTTGGGTGTGTTCCAGGTTACATGTTACATGCAGAACATTCCCAGACATGTACAGTATGCTAATGGGGGTTGTAATGGGTGTATATGGACAATATTTAGTGTGACACATTAACAGACATATAACAGGCAGATACACATCCGAGAGACCTGGGCCTATCACTGCTAACTAACTTGACCATGTGTCCAATGTGTTACAGGTAGGCTGCACACAGCACATGCATAACTGGCCTGGATTGTGGTATCAGTTACCTGTATGGTTGATGGTGACAGTGGTAACCATAACTTGGTACATGGGACATATACCGGGTGTACCTTAGTGTAATGACAGTGTACACAGCACCCACATCCCCAGTGGATATTGTACTCCCTGAAACCCATGATGACACTCTGACATACCCACCATCACACTTTGGCCATGACTGCGATACAACCCATTGTATATCCCAACAGTGGAACTACAGAGATATGCATCTAATACACATGCCACACGCATAGTAGGGTGTTGCATTGTCATGCCTCACCTATGGGCAACAACAACACTATCTGTACTACTGTGTGGCAATGGGTATTGTAATAGGAGTATGTGGCCTCGGAATGCTGTACCCTACAGATATACAGACATGCACACATACATACACTTGCCAGAACACAATGGGTATCCCATGCCTATCAACCCATTTGTACAACACTGTTGTGCTGGTACTGTGAGGCTCATGTAGCCGGTATGGAGAGGAGTTTAACAGGGTACATGTAATGTCCCATACAGCAGCAGCCACAACTGACTATGGCAATGGGTGTTACAGTGGTTGTGAATTCCCAAGTACAAGTTTGCTAACACACAGACACTGCTATACTCAGTCATGCACACATACACATGTGTCTGTACTGGGGTGCATCGCTGCAGATGGTCATTGCTGTGTACCTAGCTATTGCCCAAGGAGGGATGGGTTGTGTAGAGATTGCGTTTACAGTGGTATCCTGCCACCTGACATGTGGCAGCAGGCCATCTATCGACAGAAACTACCGTTGTGACCCTCAGGGCGAGAGTGACATGCATCAGCCACTCCTTCAGTTGCCTCCTGCACATGGCCACTGAGGTTATCAAGTTGACATGTATGCAACTAGCATTACAACACATGGTTAGTGTCTGTGATGGAGACCTGTACCCAAGCATGTTCTGTTGACTGTGGTAGTGCAGTGGAGGTACCCATGGCATGTGGTGCATATGGGTGTTATCTCCAATATGTATCAGTTCTTACACAGCTAGGCAGACATGTCAGTGTCAATCAAGCTTAGGTTGCCTGTACATATCCCAGCTGGATACCTGCCATCTGCACATCTTTACAGGAGCTGACAGACATCAGCCTGGGAAGTAGCTATGCAGTAGGATGAATATGCTGACAGATAGATGTTTGACAACAATATGTATGCCATAACTACATGTCAAGAGCCCTCACTAACATGTGCTGTACAGACGGTAGTCTACAGTTGCATTCCACATTTCAGATCATTATCCAGTAGGGGTTATATACTGTGACACAGCTCATACACCAGGGATACAACAGGGAGGCCTCAGAGCCCAGTTATGCCTGCAGGTGTGCCTGTTGTCAGTACTACATTTAGCACTGTACTGTTGCTTGGGTAAGCACTATCAACAGTAGTACCGCCATGGTACACTACATGCCAGTGTGACAGCATGTACCCTGGGCTACTACCCCTGCATGTAACACATTCACATGATAACAGTGCTATACAGGCCTCATATATGTCTGTGTCCCACACATGACACTCACACCCCTTGCTACTGTAATGACAGCACATAGGTGCATGTATTGCACATGGCATTACATACAGTTATTAAAGATGTCATTACCCTGCTATGCTATCATATTGGGATGTGAGCACTGGTTACCAGGGCTGAGCGATGCTTAGCAGGTATCAACATTGCTGCAATATAACAGTTAAGCTGATTTGAGCACTGGTTAGCGAAGGGCATATGTTTACCCATAGCTTAGTGCTGCTAAGCTTCACCCAAACCTGCACAAACATGGTTAAAGTTGCTCAAAACTGCCTTAACCACTCTGTATCCTACAGCCCTTGTCCTGCCCAGCAAAAAAATGAACAGCCCTTGCAGGTCTTGAACCCATAACCCTGTACAGTATAGTCACAACGCTTAACCACTACACCATGACCACTGTGAAGACAGCTGTTGTTTTTCCAATATATCTGTCAATACACATATTGATTAGTATTGAACAATTGCCTTTACTTCCACACTTGTGTAGTACTTGTTATTAATATGACTGTTGCATCACATATGTTGCTTTATCATAATGTACACATAGCAGATACATATGGTGAGTTACATCTGGGAGGGTATATACAACCGTGAGGTTTACATGACAGGAATATGGATATATGTCTGCATGTACATACACATGTATATTCATACATATTTATGTATATACATCTGTATAGTGCAACATATATATGGCCATGTGTACATCACTTTGTATGTACATATATCTATATCTATATCTATATATATATCTATATATATATATATATATAGATATATATATATATATATATATATATATATATATATATATATATATATATATATATATATATATATATATATATATATATATATATATATATATATATATATATATATATATATCTAAAAACACAAAAACAGGAGGATTTCCTTACCAGCGAGTAATTCTATGATGCACAGTCGCTAAGTTCAATATCCAACATACAAAAGTGCAGTATCCAAAAACACGACAATTTATTTAAGATTTTAAAATTTGGGAATCATGTGATCTTCAATTTCAATTATGTATTTAAAGCAGTTGGTTGTGAAACTGTTTTCCATTTTTTCTGAAGAAGTCGGCATGTCACCGACGAAAAGCCTGTAAATTGAGCTTAAATAAATTGTCGTGTTTTTGGATACTACACTTTTGTATGTTGGATATTGAACTTAGCGACTGTGCATCATAGAATTACTCACTGGTACGGAACGCATCCGGTTTTTGTGTTTATTTTGGTTTCTTTCGCTGATTTTGGTTTGTGTGTGTGTGTATATATATATATATATATATATATATATATATATATATATATATAGCTATATAGCTATATAGCTATATATATGTATGCACATCCTATGTGTACAGATATGCCTATTTATGTAGATATATATGTAGATATCTATAACTATATGTGCATACATATCTATTCTGTTATACCTATTACTGTCAATATATATGTAGAGATCCATATGTGTATGTGCATATGTATCTCTGTATATGTGTAGACATATATTGCTGTGTATATGTACATATCTGAGTGTTTATATGTATATATATATATATATATATATATATATATATATATATATATATATATATATATATATATATATATACATATAAATATACATATCCATCTATGTATGTCGATATGTATATGTGTATATATCTATATAGATATATGGATAATTATTTATACATATATATTCACCATATCTCCTGAACATGGAGTGGAGCTCTACCTCAGCCCCAATAGTCCCAAACTCTTAGTGCAAGGGGATGTCAGGTATGTATTGCAGGTATATAAGTAGACAATTGCTACTGTAATAGGGGTTGTCTTCACAGACATGTGTGTGGGAGGTCACATCTGCTTTTAACATGTGCACCATTGGCTACTGACAGACATCCTAAGGACATCATAGTACAGTACCACTGCTAGCACAGTAATGATCCTGTGGACTACAGCAGAGATATGGTCAATTAATGTGGACAGTCTGACACACTCTGGTCAGTCCAGAGGTATACACAGAACCCCTTAGTGCAAGACATGTGGACCAAGCCTGACAATGTTGATGTTAACAGCCATGTAGATGGGTATATCATTTAAATACTGGTATAGATTTGCCCCCATTGGTTATGCATTCACACACCCCTGCCTGTCCTGACACATAATAACCATTGGTACAGAGGTGCCATGGCCACATACTGCCCACTAGTTAGTGACATACATCTATACAGCATACCACTGCTTTGTCTGACATACATGACTGCTATGGTGGCCTGGTAACAGTACATCTGGCAAGTATCTGGCCATAACATCACACTGGGTAAGTACACTAAGTGTTAGGCATGTAACAAAGCACTGTGCAGGCTACAAGCAGACTGCCACAGCACTGGCCTGCATTTCTTATGGGGGAATACACATGTACCTGCATATATAGCAGGCTCTTTAGGCATGTCACAGCAGAGAGTAACAGACACCTGTGTGAAAGTGCATAACCACAACCAATGTGAACACAGCCACAGCCACATATGGTAAGCTAGTGTAATATTACAGTATATGGACTATCTGAGCAACACCATCCTCAAATGTGGCAGTCACACACTAACCCTACATATACTGGACCACTACACAGTATGTTCCAATGCCTGTCTGTGGTATGGGACATGTGTGTGTTTGGCCCTACAAACATGTAAGCCGATAAGGTAGCATACAGTGGAGCAGCATATAACATCAGATAGAACATGAACAAGAACAATGACATCTACCACAGTCTGTACACAGGCCAAGGTACATATTTACAATACAAACAATGTCGACAATCACCATACATACACAAACCTCAGTACTGTACACACAACCACAGAATGCCCAGGTTATCTCCTCAAATATAATGCCCACTATACATAACATGTGTAGCAGTCTGTTATCTCACTGGCATGTTATCAGATATGATGTCAATAAATTATGGTGTACAGAACATATCCACCTCTTACTGCATGACATATGTACAAAGGTTGACAGAGTTGTGGCTGGAGGCACAAACACAGGGCCAGTATTGACATGTTGCTATGATAACCTCATACATTTACTTTTGTAACAGGGTTTCTTGTGACATATGTCCTATGAGGGATATGAAGTAAGTAACTCTCATGGCTGTCACCATGTACTGACTACAATCCTCAGACTATGCTTCTGCAGTTCACAGATAGGTGCTCTGTGAGTAACACAAGAAACAAAAAGCACCACACACTGCCCAGTCTGCAGATGACCCTACAGATGAGGGTTGCCTCAGAATCATAGCACTGTCATGACAGGTATTAAAACATGTAGATCAGCCATACCCATACACACCCTGTTAAACCAATCTTACTCCAAATGCAGAATAGCAATACTTACATTCTGTAGTCATGTCAGGCACATCCCTGTCCTGTGTGTTGGCCTGTTTACACAGTGTATGTTGTTAGAGGTAAATTCCCAATTCATCTGTGATGTTGTTTGCCGAAACACCAGATCTAGATCCTGCTCACAGTGAATGAAAAGGTCCAACACCAACATGATGTTCCTAGATATTGGAGTATGTTTCCATGAAATTGGCTATGGGAATGTTACCACATCTGTTCCACATGCAATTAGCTAGAGGAGGGCTGCAATTCATGCAGAGGCCATCAGTTGATCATGAGCATCACTTACAATACACATGCTGCTTGCTGCCTAAGCAAAGCAGGTGTAGTTCTCCAAATCCACAAGAGAGGGAGTCAGAGAGGTAGACAGTGGCAAGGATAAGTCAGGGAGGGGGTGGGAGAGTTACACCTATGCATGTTTTGTTTCACACACCTATCAGTGCAGGGTATCAAACCCCTGACTATGTATTGCTATCACATCTCTATACAGTTATTGAATGCACCACATAGCTTATATGTTGAGAAGCTCTCCACATGTATATGTGATGGTGAGTGACATTTGCAACAGTGATACAGTAGCGATACAGTAGGTGTAGTACACATGCCTGTCTGCATGAACAGGTGTCAACATCAACACAGCCACACTCTCTCAGGGACTCACACACATTGACACACTTGGCAGGGTGAGGAATACACTTCCTCACTAGTTAGTCTGCCACAATACAGTACTGTGCAGGTATCATATGCACCACAGGGGTTATCTGGAGATTATATTGGCAAAGGGTATGTGGAGGTGTCTGACATAAGACAGCATGCTTCAGTATCCCAATGGGGATTGTACTGAGTGTGAATGTGGTCAAAAGCATCATAGACCACACACACAGACACAGGGTGCCAGTACTGACATGCATGCATGCATTGCTTCACGGGTGCGTAGTGGTTGACTGTGCCAGATGGCTATACAAGACTAGATGAAGGGTATACCTTGGCATCAGGCCACATGGCAATGTTCTGCAGTGTGGCTCAGGGGTGTCTGAATTGGCCCACACAGGTGGGTATTGTATCCACCATCCAGTCACCTGGCTAGTTATTGTGTGTAGCCATTGCTGTTCAATGCTTGCCATGTATGTGTTCTTTAGTCCATGACATGGACACTGTCTGGGATGTGCACACGTCCCACATGCATATACAGTGACATGTGGAACTGTACCTGAGGTGTCCGTCCCATGTTGTGTACACAGATTGTTATAATCAGATGTGCCTGTCCTATCCTCAGGTGCTGGGAACCGGTAATGGGCAGCAGGTTGACCCTGCACCTACATTGATAGCATGATACAGGTATTCCCTGGTGTCAGTGGTATCTGTCCATACAAGGCATGTGTATAAGGTGTGGTATGTCTTTTGTGGGTCACATTTGATGGCACCACAGGTGTTGTAGGTGTCCAGTGGGGAGCATAGTGAAGGCACACTGTCTGCATGTATGTGCATATTTTACTGATGGACAGGGTGCCATGCCCTCTGCCGTCCACTGCAATCACACCATGGTTACTGTCTGTAGGCAATACGCAGGGTACTACCACCATAGCCGTTGTTGCCTAGGCAAGTGTGTTTGTGTATGAGACATGGGTTGAGAGTGTTCTCTGTGTAATACATGGGTTGCTAACTTTGTTCGCCAGGCCTTGATGTCACATGTAGGGATATGGATTGCCATGCCAGCCTCTTGGCTATTTCACTTCTGTTATCCTTGTAAGATGGACATTGTGATGTATAATAGGGCCACCATATAAGAAATTTGCAAAACCCACTTCACAATGAGTCCAGTTGTTACACACTCACAGCAACCTCCAAACAGGATACGAATGACAAAAACAGACACACACCTGCCATGTCTGAGATTAGAACTCCTACCTAACTAGTTTAGTGCACTACAGCATTACATAGTTATAGGATGCACCGTGGGATGAATGACATCAGCAGGCTTGCCAAAGTAGGGCATATGAATTGTAGTTAGTGTGACTAGCCTAAAAAGCATTGCTCCCTACACAGACATAACGACACACATACAAGCATCCACACTTGCAATGTGTGGGAGTAGAACCCCTACCATAGTACTATATCACACTACAGCATTATGCTGTTATAGGACGCACCAGGGAGATTATTGAGCTACACTTTTCCCAAAGGTGTACCTAACTAGTTTATCACACTATAGCATTATGCAGTTATAGGACATGCCACAGAAATTACTGTACTATACCTTTCCCAAAGATGTATTTCACAGGAACTGACATCAGCAGGCTTGCCAGAGTAGGGCATTTGATTTGTAGTAAGTGTGACTGACCTAAAAGCATTGCTTCCTACACAGACAAAGTTAACACATGCACAAATATCCACACTTGCCATCTGTGTGCATAGAACCCCTACCAAAGTATGATATCACACTACAGCATTACACTGTTATAGGACACACCACATAGATTATTGAGCTACACTTTTCCCAAAGGTGTATTTCAGAGTGAATGACATTGGCAGCCTTGCCAAAGTATGGCACTTGAATTGTAGTGTGTGTGACTAGCCTAAAATGCATTGTTCCCTACAGAGACAGACACACATAAACACACAATTGCTACGTCTGGGATTAACATTCCTACCTAACTAGCTCATCACACTACAGAATTACACAGTTATAGGACACATCACAGCAATTACTGGGCTGCACTCTTCCCAGTGGCGTATTTCACAGTGAATGACATCAGCAGCCTTGCCAAAGTAGAGCATTTGAATTGTAGCGAGTGTGACTAGCCTAAAAAGCATTGCGCCCTACACAGACATGGACACACAAACACAGTTGCCATGTTTGGGATTAGCAGTCCTATCTAACTAGTTCATCACACTACAACATTATGCAGTTATATGACGTGCCACAGAGATTATTGGGCTACACCTTTCCCAAATGTGTATTTCACAGTGAATGACATCAGCAGCCTTGCCAAAATAGGGCATTTGAATTGTAGTGAGAGTGAGTAGCCTAAAAAGGTGTTGCTTCCTACACAGACACAAGCACAGTTTCCATGTCTAGGATTAGAACTACTACCTAAGTTGTTTACCTCACTACAGCACTACGCACTTATAGGACACGCTACAGAGATTACTGGGCTATACCTTTCCCAAAGGTGTATTTCACAATGAATGACATCAGCAGGCTTGCCAATGTAGGGCATTTAAATTGTAGTGAGTGTGACTAGCTAAAAAGCATTGCTCCCTACACAGACACACACAGTTGCCATGTGCATGATTAGAATTCCTACCTAACTAATTTTTTACGCTACAGCATTACACAGTTTTAGGACGCCGCAACAGAGATTATTTGACTGCTTCATTCCCAAAGGTATATTTCTAAGTGGATCACATCAGCAGGCTTGTCATTGTAGGGCTATGGGAAGGGCAGTATGTGTGCTTGTGCCATAACCCATTCATCTAGAGGTTGACACACCACATGCAGGCACACACAGGGTTATATTTCACAAGTAAGTGTATACATCTGCTAGATGACTACTGCCTTGTGCAGTCATGTTGCACAACTAGCACTTGCACCACATAGTCTGTAATGCTGATGGATACCAGTGGCTAATTTCTACAGTTAGTGACATTTACACATCATGTGGTTGTAACCATTTGGCTGTGTGCTGGGTGGGACAGGTCTCATGATGGATGGCTCTTTGTCACAGTCACTCTCTTCCAGACATCTATGTATGTCTACATTTGGCTTATTATAGTGTATTGTCCTTGGATATATGTCTGTATTCCTATCCAATGTGTGTGCAAAGCATGACTGATGCTTACTGAGGCGTGTATGCACTAACATCTGCAACTTACAGATATGTATGGTCCACTGTTGTTTGCAGACATGGGCTTCATTTGTTTAAGTGTGTGAGCATGCCCAGTATGCACTTCTGTATTGAATGTGGGGATCCATTCCAGGTAGTTTGTACTCCAGTGCAGACCTTTGTGTTGTACACCTACAGGTAGCAAACTGTTTCTGCAGGGCATCCGTAGATCATTTGGCAGTGTGGGGTCAAACTGTGCAAGGGATAGTGTGTACTGTAGGTGATTGTGTCTGTGCTGCTTTTGCTACATGGTACTGGTGTTAGCAGAGATATTTAGACATATACTGTTATACACTGTGATGTTTTATGTCCTCAAGAACTGTCAGGTGGACATTCTTGCTCACAGTGATGTCCTGGGGAACAAGGATGAATGCAGCTGCGTCCGATATTATGGGCAAACGCCTACATATTCATGGAAAGTTATGCCATTTTGGAGGGGGAGATGCAGACACTTGCTGCTGGGTCTGTGTATCCAGTTCAGCACCTTGGTGCAGTTCTGGCAGAGGATATCATACTTGTACATCCATCGACATGACAGGAAGGGCTTATCTTGCTGTGGGAATACCTCACAGCTGTACAGATTCACACTGGTTACCCAGAGGCAGGGGTCATATGTCAGGACATTATCCCTATTGTGGTGTACTGGCAGGTTTGTAGCCACTCATTTATGTGTTTGCAGCCAGGTATAATGTGTCCACACAGCTGTCAGACCTTGCACATTCCATGCTGCCCATGCTCCCACCCCCCTATTATTCTATCCTCTTCCATACATTAAGCATACGTTCTCTGATACTTTCCCTAAGGTTATCACCTCATCACAGCTGTGTTTTGGTGTTGGTCCACAGTTCATGAAGTGGGACATGGTTGACATGTTACTGTGGTTTGTCCACATGGCCTTGCATATGGTTTATGTGGAGTGTGTTATGTTGTTATTTGGATGTCCATGACATAACATGCATTGGCAGTACGTGTAATACACAGGCCTTTGGCAGAGGGCTGTAGGCCATTTGGTGGTGATGTGGGCCAGCTGTGGCAAACTGTTGCATTCTGTCAGTCCTACAGTCCCAAACCACCATACAGTATATTCCCTTGGGTGACAGGGTAGGTGTGCTAGGTGCTCATGCCAATACTTTCTATCAGTATTGATCAGGTGGTGTGGATGCTGGCATGGTGCTACCTACAGCTAAGGACACACCTGCATGGGACACCTGCACTGCATGCTGCATTCTTTCACTATTGCCATATACAGGTGGGGGGCATATTGTACCCATTCCCAACAGCAGGGATACGACCAGAGAGGTACCTGTGTGTGGTGTTTGGGTGAGCTGGGTGCATGTGTGCTATGGACACTACTTGCATCTGATGCACAGACATGCAAAGGGCATTCCAGTTATGCTGGCATGTGCAGGTACATCAGTTGTTTCCCAATACATCAGTCCTATCACCTTTGTGATCTGCAAGTGTTCGGGCAGATGACACTGGTATTCCCTACTACAGTCCAGATAATGTGATGCATACCTGTATGTACAATTCCAAGGGTGCGTCCATTTCACAGTTACACATTATATACTGTATGTCTGGGGTACTTTCCCCTGTGAACTGCTTGTATATCTAGCCCAATACCCATGCCATGTTAATCCGTCAGATGGTGACACATACATTTACAATAGCGTACTGCTAGCATGTGTCATACTGGTGGGAATTGTCTTTGGCACTGCAGTTGTGAGGACTTGGCCTTGTCATCAGCAGTAGTGGGCAATGGCCACCAGGTCATATCTCAACATGCATACATACTGACCACTCTCACACAATATGAAACACACACCAACCTAACACACACATGCCTGCATATTGTATAAATGTTACAATCTATCCTGCTACCTTGGCCACCTCTGGGCATCTGTGCTCCACTGGTATTATACCTACACATACATGTTACTACCTTTCTACATAGTATTGCGGGGGCACACTTGACTGTTACTACATGTCTACATAGGATTGGGGGGGGCACACCTGACTGTTGCTACATGTCTACATAGGATATTGGGGGCACAACTGACTGTTTCTACATTGTTACACAGGATTGGGGGGCACACCTGACACTTGTACACATTTGCTATGACTGTACAGGTATGTCAGGTACTTCACATTTCATTCTGTTTTCTAACCTATCATGCTGACCAGAGGCATATCAGTGTATTACAGGTCTTACATTTGATTGACCTACATATTAGTTTCTGACTTCCTACCCTTCAGAACTAACATCCCAGTGCCTAACCTTGATGTAGTCTGTCTGTGTAGGCCTGGGGGAGAGGTTACCCATAGGCATCATTCAGTGGCCTCAGCACAGCCTTTGTTTGTGTTTGTCTACACCTGTCCTGCTGGCTGTCACTGTTGTTGGGTATGTGAACTTCCCTGACTGGCAAGTTTGTGTCATATGGACACATATGTGGCCCAGCACATTTCCTGCAGTGAGTTTTGTCACCATGTGTAATACTGTCTACTATGGTGACACCAGTATTTGTTACAGATCTCATGTTGCCACTATAGGTGTCTACTATCTGCTGGCATCCCATTCAGCCACCCTATTCACTTGCATGCTCACATCCATTCCATAGATACAGGTAACAACACATACTACAACATTCAGCAATTGGTAAGTTGAGTGACTTACCTTGTGGGTGTGCCAGTATTGAGGATGGTGCTGGAGGGCTGCCTATGTCAGATGCACATAGTACACTCCCTACACATGGTTGAGCACAGGTAGTGTCATGTTTGGAATTCCTTTTACAGTATGTGTGAGTCAGAGAGAGGTGTCATTCCCTGGGTCCCTCCTGTGTCAGTGTATGTGCTATGCATTACCTCTTTGTCAAGACCAGGGCATACTGGGCACGCCTCCTTTTGCATACTGGGACAGGCTCAGGTTGTTCCTCCTTTGAGTCACTCTGTGCCTGTGTAGGCCTTGGCAATGGTGGGGGGGGGGGCTATGTGGCCCTACCCCATGCTGTTCCAGCTGCAGCTGTTTCCACAGGATCATATTGTGTAGTATGGCACATACGATGACAATTTGAGTACATGAAGCTGGTGAGTACTGCAAGGCTCCACCAGATGTGTCCAGGCACCAGAACCATGACTTGAGCATCCCAAACACACACTCTATTATAATTCTGGTCTGTGTGTGTGCCTCATTATGGAGTTCTTGTTCATTTGTGTGTGCATTTCTGATGGGTGTCATCAGCCATGGCTCCAGTGCATAACCAACATCCCCCACTAGGTGACCGTAAGGGATGTCCCCATTGGCAAATCTCTGGTACAGCTATGTCAGATGCCAGATGTGGAAATTGTGATAACTTCCAGGGCAGCCAGCACAGACATTCATTATTATGCCCTGGACATCACACATGACTTGGCAGTTGGTGGGGAAGCCCTTATGGTTGATGTAGACCCTACCTCACTCACCAGGTGGTGCTTTGATGTATATGTGCATGCAGTCTATAGCACCCACTACCTCGGGGTATTCTGCTATTTGCTGGAAGAGATGCATATTGCTGGCCAACGCCTCACGGGAGTTGGAGAAATATATGTGCTCACCGGCATGTGCTGACATGGCATCCAGGAACTGGTGGAGTACCCTGGATGGTGATGACTCTGAACTCCCATCCCCATGATATAACAAGTTGGCCTTTGGAAGGTACCTGCAGCTAGTATTCTTAGACATACACATACCTTGGTATCCACTTTGATGGGTACCCCTCAGTTAGTTCTGTGTGTGAGGCATGGCCGTCACAGCTCAACAATTTGCTGTAGGAGGTCCCTGTCCACCCTATAGTGCTCCACTATCACCAGCTCATGTAGCCTCTGGTAGGTTACCCTGGGTTTGTACACTCTTCTCCATTTCCTCACTGTGGGTTGGTCAACAGTATTCACATCCTCACCACCCTCAGCCTCTTCCACATGTTGTTGTATGATAGCTATTGCAGCCCCTATCATTTTGTTGTTTTTGTTTGGTAAAAGTTCCCCACTTGTATACACTGGTGGTGTAGAGTATGTGGGGAAAAAATAGAGGGAAAGGTGTTTGCATAGTTTATAGTAGTGTTCTGGGCTAGGCTGGTCTGCTGCCTGTGTTATTGCCTGATTCTGATACATTTCACCTGCCAGCTTTGCTAGTTCTGCTAGATTACCTTCCTACTGCTGTTTTCCTTTCCCATTGCCTTCCTGTTTAAGCCTGGGGGCGCACCGCACAAACACAGTGCTCAAATGTGCAAAGAGCTCCTATTTCCCGGTTTACTTTTTTTCCCCTTTAAAACCCAGTGCACAGCGCACACACCCGCTTTGGCAATGGAAAGAGTGCTAGGCAACCTCAGACACACCCCCTTGCTTAGCTCTGCTAAGCTGAGGACAAACCTGAGCCACAGGGCTCCAATCCACTTCTAGTATGCCTGACACCCCCCCCCCAGTGATGTCAGCTAACTCCTAGGCTTGCACCAAGCTATTCCTGCTCTTACACTATTGGGTGCTGACTAGCAAGCAGGGGAAATCTGGGATTCAGTACCATTCCCCTCATTTGCATAGGATTGCCTGCTGATGCATAGTTACAGGTCCCACACTGAGCCTCCCCCCTTAGCAACCACTATTCACTAGCCATGTTGTCTTCTGCCTGCCATTGAGTATAATGGCAAAATAGTTATTTTGTTTAGAATGCTTATTCTAGGTTTTTTTTTTCTTATTTTTCGTCCGATCCCGTTTGCACGCCGCTGCCCTATGCTTAAACAGCCGAGATCGGCTAAAATAAAATAAAAGTTGATTTTTTTTATTTTTGCAACTGTGTTCCATGCCAATGGCTTTATACTTGGTCATTAGCATGCTTTCTACATAATATCCACCCTTTATTTGGAGCTATCATGGCTCCGTTTTGTAGTATGCAGAAATATACTACATTACTGGTGGAGTACATTTCTGCAGATTAAACTACTCCTGCATGGCTGGCTTCCAGCTTCCTGGATCGCAAATTTACCTCATTTGCATGGATTTCTCCTGTAAATGGGGTAATTTGCATGCAGGGGCTGAGTCCGTGCAGGACTAGTGCAGGAGTGCTTGTGCACATCCCTACAGCTTATTCCTGGATCGTACGGCAGACATATTGCTTGCTGGAGCTCCTGTACTAGTCCTGCACACCGTGCAGGGCTTGCTGAATCTGGGGGAATCTAATCTCTTTTCATGGGTTGACTTAGCTGTTTCTATGCAAAGAAGATGAAAACATTTATTAAATATTGTTACAATTGACATTCCAGATAAAACTATCCAATTAAAGTTTTTATTAATCCTGAGTTTTATTAATCTGATCATAATGCCATTTCATTTGAGGTTGACATAGTGACCAACAAAAATTTAATACATCTTAGAATAATTCTAGCCCCACTGATTATGGTAACTTAATTGCCCAAACAGATAAAATAGATTAGACTAATCGGTCTCTACTTCTAGAATCCCAGAATGGATATTTGATCCTTGAAAGTATGTTCAATAAACGATAAACAATTTTTTTAATCACCTTTATTGAATTATCACTTGTGACATAGGCATATTTACATTTATATAAATGTAATCAAACTGTACTAACAAGTTCATGTTTATAAACATTATACTTCACATATATCGCTATATATCATATAAGCTAAGCAAGATTACATAAATTATTCAATCACTGCCCCCTTTTTTAAACAATTCAGTAGTAACAAGAATAGTAATGCTACAATCCATTCGTGGTGGAGCGGATCAATTTTAAGGGAGTACAAAAAAGAAGAAAAGATGAAGTAGAAAGGAAATTATAAAACGTTTAAAAATGTTTTTGCAAATATTAAAAAAAATCAATTCAGTATATAAGAAATTAAAGCAGGAAATTAAGTTATCCGAGTTAAGACATGAAAACAAAACTGATAAAATATACTTCCAAAAATAAGGTATTTTATAAATAAATTAATGGTATAAGTAACAATAGACCATTTATTAACACAATTAAATTAGTAACAAAGTTATACAGAATGGTCACATTATAGCAAGTAAATATAATAGATTTTTTTTATTCTTCTAAGTCTAAAACTAGCCGATAAACTGAGCACATGAAAAGTATTAGTGTTTCTAGGCAATGCCCACTAATTATCAAGTGTTTAGTCTTAAAGGCTTCAAATAAAACATGAAACACTGCACCTATGGATCCTGATTTGATAATGTGTCACATTATGAAGTGAATTAAGGAAACACCTATTTCATGAAACATTTTTAACCAAGTTATGATTAAAGGACTTGTCCGTAGTTCTTGGAAACTTTCTTTATAAGGAAGGTACGTGATCTTATGGAAAGTTATAGGCCAATCAGTTTAACATCATTAATTGGCAAGTGTTTTGAAAGATGCCTGATCTTATAAACTATACATATAATACATTTGCAGTTATGGACTTAGATCAACAAGGTTTTATAAAAGGAAGTTCAACCATGATTAATTTAATAAGTTTTTATGAACAGATAACATTGGCTTTGGTTCTGGGATTACTGCCTGGTGTAACATTTTTTGGATCTAGCCAAATCTTTTGATTGCCTTCCATATAAGTTTATCTGTAACTGTATAAGGGAACTTGGTTGTTAGATTAAAAACAATGTTTTAAGATAAATAACATTTATTCTGACTACTTACCTGTCAATTGCAGTATCTGTCAGAGATCAGTCTTAGTGCAGTTATTATGTATTTATTATTTAGTTGTTATTTATTTGTTATTTTTGTTTTGTTGGTCTTCTGTAATATCCCTAGAAATGCCAAATGTGTCAAAGACTATAAAATTGGATCTATAATGCAAACCAAAACTGCT
This sequence comes from Protopterus annectens, assembly GCF_019279795.1. NCBI lineage: Eukaryota > Metazoa > Chordata > Ceratodontiformes > Protopteridae > Protopterus > Protopterus annectens. The sequence goes on from NC_056729.1 coordinate 793,154,684, forward strand.
GATGATGACCTTAATACCTATTTACAGTTACTATATAACTAGGCATTAGATGCAGGTTTAAGGTGCAGTTGTGATAAATGCAATATTATGTATTGTTCAAATAATATTGAAAGGTATCCTATATATTTATTTACCACATAATTTCAGGAAGTTAGGAAATACAAAGATATGGGCCTTATTATGTCTTCTAATGTATCCTTTAATAGACATGTCAATGTTATTAGTATGAGAGCTATTACATATATATTTTTTATTAAAGAATCTTAACAACAAGAGATAAATGCTGTCTAATTCTAATGTTTGCAACCTACATAAGATCAATTGTTGAGTATAATAATACATTTTATGTAAACATTCGGTGTCAACTGAATACTCTTGAAAGGGTTCATAGAAAATTCACTAAAAATGGCTTCTTTATGTAATCAAGACTATTAAGCTAGATGAAGATATCTGAACTTTATTTTTTTTCTGTTATAGATATATTCACAGAAAATCAAGTTTAACTTATAAAATATGTCATGATCCAATTTTACAATTTATGTTTAATATTAAATTCAGTAGAAATGCCAAAACTCATACACATCATAAAGTGGAGTTTTTGATAAAAATGTGAAATTCCTGGGTAAGCCATTTTATATTACAATTAAAATTATACATTTTTGGAACAACATACCTTTACATGTAAGACCGTCTGAAGGACTAGAATGTTTTAAAAGGAATTTAGACTTATGGGCTGGGGGAAAAATGTATGTACCACCAAACCTTAGGGAATCAGTGCTCTTGGACAGCCTTTTGGCCTAAGCACAGCAGACAAACTTATATCATTATGAACTTATGAATGTATGAGTTGCATGTCATTAGGTAGCAAGGCTCTTGCTACCCCCATAGTGCCTTTTTTAGGCAAGGCTCAAAAGACAAACCCACCTCCATAGGTATCACAAGGGATAAGAAACTAAGAGTAATGCTACTCAATGCCAGAAGTCTAAACCTCAAGATGCACGCACTCGAAACTCTCCTTAGCATGGAGAATATCGATATCTGTGCAGTAACAGAAACCTGGTTCAAGGCTCCCGAGAGCACCAGAGCACTACCAGGTTATACCTCATACCATGCTTTTCAGCTCCAAAACGTGGACCGAACCACAAAAGGAGGGGGAGTATCAATGTTCATCAAAGATACCCACACCTCCAGGTTGGTGGCACGGCACGAAGCATCAGAGACTATCCATGTGCAACTAACAGTGGGTAAAACTGCCTCCCAGTTTATAGCCTGCTACAGACCACCCTCCTAAACCCAGGAACCCCACTTGGCCTTCCTGAGAACACTGGAAAATATGAAGGTCTCTCCAAACACCATTATATTGGGTGACTTCAACTACCCAAACATAGACTGGGAGCATTACTCTAGCTCCAACACCCTAGCCCAAAGGTTCCTAGAATTTATAAACTCAAATGCTATGGAACAACTTGTTACCACTCCCACAAGAGGGGAAAACATACTGGACCTGATCATCACCAACATGGGGACTCTATGCTCCAGACCAGAAGTGTATCCCTCACTGGTAAGATCAGACCATAAACTAATCTCACTGGATATTCACATCCCGACCTCACCCCCTGCCCAGAAAACCACAGTGAAAAACTTCTGTAAAGCAAATTTCACACTCCTCAAAACCGAGGTGGAATCCTTCAAAGCCCCCGGGCCTGTGGAAAATATGTCCCAGACTGCAGAATCCTTTATAAACGCATTCTATGAACACCTTCAGGAATGCATGGATCATGCAACCCCAAATAAAACCAAGACCCAATCCTCCAAAGGCAGATGTGCTGTCTGGTGGACCCCAGCCATAAACAAACTATACAATAGAAGGAGGAAGCTACTACATGGTAGAGCAAAATCCCAAAAAGGGAAGGCATCTCTGATCAGTATTAGCAAAAAACTACTGGCACTCATAAAATCGTCTAAGGCCAGCTTTGAGAGAAAAATTGCACAGGACACTAAGGATAATCACAAAGTTTCTTTAGTTATGTTAGGAACCTGGGTGGGAATTCCCAGATATGCTCAGAATTAGTCCAAAATGACAAAAAATACACCGAACCCACAGACATTGCCAGCATCCTAGCTGACAGGTTCAGCGCAAACTCCCCCCCCCCTACCAAAAGGGCAAATATCTATCCTAGCAGAGTGCTGCCCCCCTGACATCTCAGATGCTCAGGTAAGAGCCGCCCTCTCCAAAGCAAAAAACACAGCATCAATGGGACCAGACGGTGTCCCGGGCTGCATCCTGCATGAACTCCAAGAAGAGCTAAACCCAAACATAAAACTACTGTTCAATCTCAGCCTTACTACAGGATATGTACCCAAAGAGTGGCATACAGCAGCAGTGGTCCCTCTCCACAAAGGTGGTGCCTCAACAGATCCTGGAAACTATCGCCCCATAAGCCTGACTAGCTTGGTCTGCAAAGCTATGGAAAGGATCATCATGGACCTCATAAATAAAGATATTGGGGACCTACAGACACTGTATCCTACCCAGTTCGGCTTTGTTAAGGGCAGATCCTGCCTCTTAAACCTGGTTGATTTCTTTGAAACAGTCACCAAGGCCATTGACGAGAGGAAGGTGGTCCACACAGCCTACCTGGACCTCGCAAAAGCCTTCGATACAATACCCCACTCAGGCATTATAGATAAGCTCAACAGCTTAAATATAAACCCCTATGTCACTAGATGGGTTGCAAACTGGCTCAAGGACAGAACCCACATGGTTAGAATTGCTGGAGCCATGTCAGACTCCAAACCAGTTACAAGTGGCATCCCACAGGGCTCAGTCCTGGGACCTCTCTTGTTCGGTATATATTTCTCGGAGGTACAGGCCAACACGGAAGGACTGTGGCTGACCAAGTTCACAGATGGCTTGAAAACTGGGCGCCATAATCGAATTTCCAGCCGACACAAGCATCCTCCAAAAGGGCCTCATAGAAACAGACAACTGGTGCCATAGCCATGGCCTCAAGCTAAATGCCAAAAAGTGTATAGTCATCCCCTTTGGCAAAAGCAAAGAGCCCACAAACTACCACATAGGTGGTAATCCATTAAGTGCAGAAGAAGTAATTAGGGACCTGGGGACCCAAGTTGATAACAATCTCTCATTTGACAACCATGTGGCCAAAGTGGTTAGAAAAACATTTTATATAGCCCACCTAATCATGAAGGGATTCACCTCTAGATCAGGGGAGGTCATCGTGCCTCTTTACTCATCCCTCATCAGGCCCATAATTGAGTACAATGCCCCTTTTGGGATGTACCTTACCAGACAGCTGCAGCAACTGGAAAGACCCCAAAAGTACCTCACCAAGAGGATCAAAGAGCTCAAACAGATGCCATATGCTGCCTGGTTAAAGAAACTCCAGCTCTACTCAGTGGCATACTGCCTGCTCAGAGGCGATCTGTGACTGACGTATAAAGCCATGTCCAACCCGGAATTAATGGGCATGCTGCACCTCAGAAAATCCAAATCCCATCGAACTACGCACTTGAGAGACTTGAACCTCAGCACTGAAATAAATAGGACATGCTGGAGGGACAGATTCATAACCCAGAGGCTCCCTTCACTCTGGAATAAAATCCCAGTCCAGGTTAGGCAGAGTCCCTCATTGACTCTCTTCAAGAGGAATCTTGATGAGTGGATGGGAGATCATAGGTTTACCCTGGGTATCACTTCTGTGTCACTGTTAGACAGAGGCACAGTATACTAACCTCGAAAAAGGGCATAGCAAAATTAATTTAAAATGGGTGGCGAAAGCCAAAAATACTCTGGCTAGGCTTATAAATGCCCTAGGGCAGATAGCCTAGTATGAACCTATGAACCTATTATAGAAAACCGTAATAAAAAACTGCAGTAAAGCATTTCACTCTTAGGAAGTTATATATTGTTACAGTATGGCATTGGTTACGATAAAGTAAGCTCTACTGTCCTCTGATAGCCTAAATCTATCCGAACCACCATTATACTATAACAATATAAAATGGCCACATAACTTTCAGAGAGTCAAATACTATACTATATTTTCTCATCCAGTCATCCAAATACTACACCCTTTCTATCTTCACATTTTCCCAACTCCTAACTCTTTTTTTTTTGGTTCTCATGTCTTTCCTACACAATGTATCAATATGTACTGTACCTTCTCAGTAGTGCTTTAACATAAAAAGTTCCTGCATTTCCTCTAGTTTTATTTTGTGTTATAAATCAAATTTTACATTATCCCTCTATCTGTATTAAACAATTAATGCAGCCCATCTCTCCTCCCTGACATATTTTCTATTTCTTTCAATTTCCTACCATTTCCCCTTCCACTGCTGTCCTCTACTATCTTACTGTTTAACCTTCCTATTATATTATCTCCTGCAATTGTTGTTAATCAAGTAAACTCTTTTCAGTCACTTATCTTTCACTATACTCTCCATTACACACACACTCGTATATATATATATATATATATATATATACATACATATACACACACACACACACACACACACACACACACACACACACACACACACACACACACACATACACGCACACACACATATATATATATATATATATATATATATATATATATATATATATATATATATATATATATATATATATATATATATATATATGGATACACTAGACAATCTCGATGTACTGAAATGTGAAATTCAGTACGTCGAGACCGAATAGTGGAAAGTGATGTTAACCAAAACTACACTATGTCGAATCCGCCTCTATAGTGGTGTTGCATGCATGATGTGTGGTGCATTTTGTGGATTTATCTGGGGTTTTAGGTAAGTGTTGTGTGTTTGAGGATAATGGGTAGGGATGTTATTGTGTGTGTGAGTGTGTGCGGTGGTGTTTTTTGTGTGTTTCTGTGTTTAGTGTGACCTCGGAGTTAGAATATATAAGTAGGGGGTGTGGGGGTTGCAGCTGCCCATGTGGGGGGGTGCAGACTGGCTTGCCCCCCTGCTTATAGGTAGGTTTAGTGTGTTTGTGTATGTTGTTATGTTTGTTTAGTTAGGTAGGTGGATGTGTGTGTGTGTGTGTGATTATGTACTGGTTTGTGTGTGTGTATCTGTGTGTGTGTGTGTGTGTGTGTGTGTCCTCATATCCTGTCCTGTCTGTCCTGTCTGTCCTGCTATATCCATTCAACTCACCCATTACCACCAATTCATGTCATCCTGCTTTATCTGGTAGGTCCTGCAACTGCTCTCTGAATGTACTCTTTTCCTCACTATCACAACCCCATTACAGGGCCTAGGCTGAGATTATGAATTATGACCTATCAATTGCCTGTCACTAATTCTAATGTATAAATGCACACACACACACACACACACACACACACACACACACACACACACACACACACATATATATATATATATATATATATATATATATATATATATATATGTATGTAGATATATATACATATATATATATATATATATATATATATATATATATATATATATATATATATATATATATATAAAAGTAGTATGGATATGGGGGCTAAAGGACACCATAAAAGGATGCAGTTTGCAAAAATGCTTTAATAGTATTGCAGTGATTTTTGAAAGTCAACATTTTGTGCAGAAAGCATGGTTCTTGGAGCCATAGTTTGCGTCTAGCATTTGTGATGGGAAGCTGTAGGAGGTAGTTGTTGCTCATACTTATAAATTTCATAAGTTTCATTTAGAGTTCCAACCTGAAGTTCATTGATGCACACTGAGTCCTTGAAGACTGAATTATAAACATTTTTATTGACCCAATAATCCAGTGTTATCTTGAAAATATCAAAACTTTTTGAACTGCGAATGTAGAGGGGAAAGCCTATTCCACATAACGAAAATGCATTGTGTAACAGATGGTTCTCTAAATTTTGTCTTGTTATACTTAATGGAAAACTTATTTTATCTCTGAATTTTATTATTGTTATAAGCCAGTAGATTTAGTGCCATCCAGCCCTTCGTTCTTTGATGTTTTGTAAGTTAATTTTAATTTACCTCTAAAGAATTGATACTGCAAGTGTAGAAATGTAGACATTGATATCTTTCTTCAAATGTCTGGTATGACACATTTTCAACTGCCCAGATATATAAATGTAAAAACATATTTTATATTCTAATGCTGGTTGTATAAATGTCCTAAATAAGTTTATCATATACTGTAATTCTCATTTTTTGTAGAGATGATCTTTAGCAGAGACCTCATTTGTGTCATATCTTTGTTCATTATAATATTTTTATGTTAAGCAAATGATTATCTGTTCTTGATAATTATTCCCAAATCCTTACATTCAAACACATTTCTTAATATGGATCCATTTAATGAAAGATATGCAATTCACCTTGTTTTTTCCAAAATACAAGATTTTACACTTATCTATACTAGACGTAATCCCTGTGTTTGATGCCCATTTAGCAATTTGAAGAAATATTTATTTCTTGTAGAGCTTTACTGCGTCTGTAGCAAAACTCATTTTGCAATTATCTGCATATTTAATTAGCCAACAAGACTTGTGTTTTGGGATAGTTGTGAAGACTAATTTGATTAACATTGAACCCAAAACTGAGCACTGGACTCCACTTGCATTAGGTTCAATGTACATCCATGAATGACTACTGTAAGCCAGTTCAATACCCAAACCAGCTAGAATGAATTATATCCAAATTTTACAACAGGAGTCAGTGTTATTCAAAAATGAGCATGTTGATTAGACAGTCCAACCAAAGTGCCCATTGTAAATTGAGCATATGCTGATAGAATCAGGTATGGCCACTAAAGTATCACTGAGTGGCCAGACTTTTTTCTATTGATATATGTTACAGAGGCATACCTCTCAATGGTCCAGATTTTCATTGACTGTCCAGATATTTGGCTCAGTATTTTTTCATCTGTTCCTCATAAAAATTGTAGTTTTCTGACAAATCGTTGAGTAATGGAGTCACTCAATAATGACATACATTTGAGTTTCAGGCTTAATATCCTTCAGACAATGCACGCTAACACAGCTCTTGTTATTCTGGCAGCTTTCTAAGTTTGTAAGAGGAACATTTGCAATCTGTCCCTATTTTGAGGCCTTTGTCCTCCATTATTTACGACTTTGTCCACATTTCTTGTGCTAAGAGGTTGAGAGGTATGTATGGTGAGCAGACCAAATAGAAGAAAAATTAGATACGTCCTGCAAAACTAAAGAAGCGTACCTGATTTTCCTTGCATTTCTCCACTGTTTCAGTAGACTCTTGTACCTCTGAACTTTCCAAACAGATATTCTCATTTCTCTGCTGTTTCTATTGAACAGCACTGATGCTCTGTGAAGGAGTGGGGACAGAGGTTCCATATGCATATGCAGTACATCAACAAATGAGAAACAACAGGAAACAATGTAGAGGAAACGGACAACTGGTGCCGGAATCATGGCCTCAAACTTAACGCCAAAAAATGTATAGTCATCCCCTTTGGGAAAAACAAAGTACCCACAAATTATCATGTAGACAATAACCCACTGAATACGGAAGAAGTAATCAGAGACCTGGGGACTCAAGTCGATAGTGACCTCTCCTTTGACAACCATGTTGCCAAAGTGGTCAGAAAGACATTCTACCTTGCCCATCTCATCATGAAGGGATTCTCATCCAGATCAAAGGAGGTCATTGTACCTCTATATTCTCCCTTGTCAGGCCCATGATTGAATATAATGCTCCATTTGGGATGTATCTCACCCGGCACATGCAACAACTGGAAAGACCCCAGAAGTACCTCACCAAGAGGATCATAGGTCTCAAACATGTGCCTTATCCAGCTAGATTAAAGAAACTCCAGCTCTATTCAGTAGCATACCACCTGCTCAGAGGTGATTTGTGCCTAACATATAGGGCCATGTCCAACCAAGAACTGATGGACATGCTCCATCTCAAAAAATCCAAATCCACCAGAACCACGCGAGCTAAAGATTTCAACCTTTGCACAAATATGAATAGGACATGCTGGAGGGATAGATTCATAACACAGAGGTTACCCATACTCTGGAACAAAATACCAGTTCATGTGAGACAGAGCCCTTCATTGGCACTGTTCAAGAAAAATCTCGATGCATGGATGGGAGATCGCAAGTTTACCCCGGGAGTCACCTCAGTGTCACTACTAGACAGAGGTATAGTTTACTAAATAATGGGGTCCCACATGTGTCACTACTAGAGAGGCGCAACTATATAATACGGGGTGGCGGAAGCCACATCACTGTTGGCTAGGCTTATAAATGCCCCCGGGCAGATAGCCTAGTACACTACTATGAAACTATGAAACTATGAAACATTACAGCGCCATTATACAAAAACATTATTTAAGACAGCCAAGCAATTTCTTTCAATGCAGTATCAGTAACTGCCTTGTTGGTGTGGGTATATGAGGATTTACCCATAACTGGCTTAGTTTAATCACTCAGGCTTCACCTTAATGATCAATCCATGACAACTTGGGTAAATCTTCATATACTCATACCTACTCATCGGTTATTCCTTTATTACCCAAAGATGTATACATTGTATCATTATGCAACAAATCTGATGCTTTTGCTAAATCAAAAAATATTGTGCTATATGCCAAGCCTAATTGATTTTAAGAATAATCTTATTATAGACTTCAACTAGATTAGTAGACCTCCTTTTGTTAAAACCATTTCATATATGTCAGTTGCTTCAATTGTCTTGTCATTTTGTTACATCAGATCAAGAAAATATCTTGCAGAACACTTACCCGAGATCAGAGGCTGGTGGCTGGTCTCTAATTAATAGTTTAAATTAGTTTGCCCCTTTCATGAATTGCAGCCACACATGACATTTCCATATTTTAAAAGCTTTTCATATTTCAGCATTCAACCATTAATAAAATGAAAGGAACTGCATGCTCATCTATTATGGCATTAAAGTAAAATATTCATGCACCTTTTCTAAGTCCCATCAGCTACACTAACATCAGTCATGCCCCCTTCTCCCAACATTTTGTTCTAAATTCTCCTTTCTCTTTCTAAGCATGATCACCGCTGCTGAATTTTTAAAGTTTGCTAAGTCTGACTGTTAAGACCTTGTCCTTATTCTCCACCCTGAACAAACCTTTAAAGGTCTATTAAGTTTTTTACCTTTGTTTAGACTCATAGTTCCTCTCCATCTTCCTTTGCATTTGACATGTGCACACACTGTATTCACTTGTACACCTTGGGTATCACAGTGCAATAAAATAAAAAAATACTAGCAACTGGTCACATTAAAGTATTTTAAACTGCCCTTCAGCCTTCATAAAAATATAAAAGACACATATACTTGCATCTGTGTATAAATGTGTGCGCGCGCACACACACACACGCACACACACACACACACACACATATACACATACACTTTATTTCCTTAATGATTCTGGACAGTTTAATTATGACCATCCCTTGATTTTACAGTGCAAGACATAAAAATGAACTAGTGAATAGGGAAAAATAAAATATTGCTCCTTTGTGAAGCAAAGTCTTTAACAGCCCTGAGTAAAAAGATACGCACCCTGCACACATCATTTCATTTAATCGTGAAGTTACTGGAGCTTGGGCTATGGACAATTTTCCCCCAAAGACCATGCTCACCTATGGCACCTCAGTAAGGGTGCATCACCGTATATTTTGATATCAGCCCATTATCTTGCTCCCTTCTCTGTACAGTAAAATATGACTAGTGCTGCTATTTATTAAAATATAAGAACAGGAACTTTATATGAATTTTACTTTTCTGATGCACTTATTGCAGCAAAAGAGTGAGCTGGAAGACAAGTCTGAGAACAGTTCAGTTATTCTTCCACACATTTAAGATATTTATATATATAACATAAGAGAAAACCTCATACAGGACTATGATTCTTCTTGTTCTTTTTTATTATTATCTGTAGGGGCTGAAAGGGTTAACAAAAACAAGAATAGCCATGCAAATCTGCAACAAATAAGTCACTGGCCTAATGCCACAGGACCGTTCAAGCCATTAAGGTTTAATCATGATCATGATTAATAATACTTTCTCTGCCAAGATGTGTGTTTTTATCACTTTCAAAGAATACCATGCTCTGTAAATCTGACAGCCTGTTTGAAGGCTGTAAGGTGTCTGACCAGAGGTGACTTAATGCATGTGCCATGGGAAAACATGCCCTGTTTTGCTGTAGTAGTGATATACCATTTGCTTTGTTGTATGTGATTGCTAAAATATTCATCACTGTTAGCTCTGTATTCATAGATATCTCAAAACCCAAAGATTTGCTCTTGATGCTTTGAAATGCATAATGATGTCTTACAGCATAGGAAGGGTTCTAGCATTTCAGTATTCAGTTGCTCACATTAGATTAACTGACTCGCATGGCAGACATTTTCAACAAGAATGTATTTATTCCACAATAGTCTCAGACCTATATAGCTGAAATCTACATGCACTTAGAAAAATGCCTGAAAAGGTGGAACAATGCATGTTTGTTACAAGAGTTATTACAAAAAATGCGTAGAACAATGTCTGAAAAGGATCGTAATAACAAAATGCATTCCTGTATCAACTATGCCCAACTACAAATTTGGTTCCTATGGCATCACAAATTAAGGTAAACCATGGCCTAAAAGAACTGAACAGAGGTGGTATCAAATTGTGAGTAATACTGATGCAAATTGATGCAATATATAATTTTACAGGAACATTGCCCCCGAGTGCAGACTGGTATTAATAAACCATGAAGGACACCTAATATTTCATATTTTCTCACATTACAGTGCTGTAATAGCAATTCAAGCCAAATACTACCCACATCTATCAGGTGTTTGAAGTCTTCCCTTGGGATTCATGAAAGCTCCGTGCAAGAATAAGTCTATTCTTGCAATGAGTGGATCGTGCCCATTCAGCACAGCAGCCGCGCCTTACATATTTATGAAGACATGCTGCTGTATAACCTGCATGGGCATGATCCATGAATGAATGCATGGGGTGTGTCCAAGCATTGCTCGCAAAGTAACCCCCCCCCCCCCGCCGCACTCAGGAAGTGCCATACTACACTTTGAAAACAAAAACAGTATGCACACACACTGTTGCATACCACCAACTGAACAGATATTTGCAAAATGTCCAGATTTGTGACTCACATGTCAGGTGTGTTCCTCCTACTGTCCTGGCAAAGAGCAGAGGCTTGAAGTCATTAAATAATGACAAGCATTTGAGACTAAGACTCCACATCCTTCAAGTAAGTCATGCTAATGCAAAACCTATTATTCATCAACTTCCTAAGTTTGTAAGAGCAATATTTTAAAATCCGTCCCTCTTTGCCCCCACCCCCACCCCCATCATCCCATCATGTTAGGCTTTGTCCAGATTGTATGCTGTAAGAGGTGAAGAGGTATAACTGTTAGCTATGTGCACATCCCTAAACTAAGAAAACTTAAACAAATAATATTTTTTTTCCCATCCCCACTAAAGTTTAAGCATAGGTGAGTGGGTGTGCACATCGTGCAGCTGTGTTTAGCATAGCTTAAACATCTGAAGGCGCGAAATAGAAATATACAGCCAAATGAGCTAAAGTGAAATAGTGTAGTGATTAGACCTTTTGCTTAGCATGCAGTCATTCACGGTTCGAGCTCCAATGCAATCCATTCAATTATATATTTGAAAACAGCACTAAAATTATCTTTTTTATAAATAGGTAGTAAATAATATATATTTGTTAACCAGGGTGGTGTAGCAGGTCCAAATGTGAGGTGTCAGTGTAGTACAGATGTGAAACCTCCATATAAACACAAGTCTCCCATACAGTGTAGCCACAAAATAATATAATGTAATGAAAGCACATAGGGGGATGTTATGGAAGGTAAACATACATATCATAAGATGTCATTAAGAAGGAATCAACCCCACAATCCTGATAGTCCATAAAATGAAAGCTGAATAATGTTAAAGTGTGCTCAGCTATGCTTAAATTTAAATATTTAGCAATAATTAGTGTAGCTAAGCAGATTTGCACACTGGTAAGCAGTGCTCAGCATCTGCCCCTTTAAGGAATGCTTATCTGTGCTAAACAGGTTTGCCTGTCACTTAGCTTAGCTCAGCATATTCAAAATTGTCCAATCACAGTAAAGGGTGAAAAACGGCCCTATTTAAACCTCACAGGTGAGAATACAGCCCATAACCAGTTGTAGCTGATCACTGCAGGCACTATGGCAGGAGTTGCTGAGGGTGTGCGCTTTTGGGTGCAGTGTTGGGGCATTCAAGATTCCAGGGTCATGGTGGACTCCTTGTAAAAGACCATGAAGGGAGACTGGTGCAGGACCAGTACCAGGGCTCCCAATACAAAGAGGAGGCCTGAGACCGTCTTGCATGTGACATCACCAGTGCTACTGGTATCCCTCGGACTGGTGAGAAGGTCCGGTACCATTACGTTGACCTGAAGCATAAGAAAAGAGATCTCTTGGACCAGTGGATCCAAGACGTACAGGCACAGAATGTCCCTGAAGTGTGTAAGTATCAGTATCAATTAGTGTTCTGCAAAGTCCAGCCTGAGTATGTAATCAATAGGTATGCATAAATGTTTATTTATCTCCTGTACATCTGCAGATGAGAGCACTGCAAATATTGATGCACATGCAGGTAGGGTGTTAAGGCTGTGCCAGGAGGCTGGTGAGTAAACATCTAACTTGCATTATTCAGGGGTAAATAAATAGAAAGTAGTAGATTGTCAACTAGTAGGTAAACTGTGTACTATGTGCAATTAATAAATGACTGTCATCAAGTGAATAAAGGTCTCTGTAACACTGAATAAAAATAAAAACTCCAGACTGTTTTGTTTATGTTGTCATGTTGTGATAGGAATGTAAATATGTACAAGTTCTGCATAGTTATGTGTTTCTGATAGACAATAACTGTTTCATGCAACTATTCCTGAAAACCTAACACATATCTGTTGTCTGAAAATTGCAGTACAGTTGTCATTACCTAGGGTATTTGTCTAACTACAAGGTCAGATTGTGCAAACCAGAGTACTAGGGAGACAAAAGTCAAGTATGAGTCAACAGTTCCTCAGTAACTCATTGTGATGAAACACAGCTACGATATACCTTTTTGCACAAACAGGCATGGTTCGAATCCTGGCAGTGGTAGTATGCTGACTGCATATTGTCAAACAAGAATATGTGAATATTTGTATAAACAGTCAGGTAGTATTAACATAAATTACCTCCACAGGTCTGCAAGGTAAGGAAATGTTGGTAATAGCTGTAAGAAGGCTTTACCAACACAATATGTGTTCAACATATCAACTGTCCAACCCCAAGGCTGCAAATGACAGCAAGATAAGTACATACACCAAGCACTTTGTTCCAATACATGTCCCTCAAGTGTCACAATGTCACTGCTAATGGTCATTGCTGATAATAACCAGGGAGCCAGACAGAAACCCCGGTGGAGTATGTCAGTACCACACACCCCGAGCATGAGTGCTGGGCACTCCTATCAGTGTCACATAAGTAACTGGGAAGATGTGAATATGTCTAGAAATACAGTCAGGTAGTGTTAACACATATTTCTTCAACAGATCTGCCAGGTAAGGAAATGTGTCTATTAGCTGTAAGAAGGCTTAACCAATACACTGTTACAACAATCCCACTGTCCATCCCCAGACCATAGGTAGATATACAGTGAGGTCAGCCCTGGAGAGTAATGAGTAGAGTAATGGTCTGTACAGTTGTTCAAAATTGAAGCCTAGACAATTGTTAATTGACCTCTCTCTCTCTCTCTACCCCACCATATGCACCAATACTTCATACACATTGAATGGGTATGTTCATCTCCAAACCTACTGTTGGGACATGCATCCTATTGTTATACAAATATTGAACAATTTGAATTTTAATGTTCCCTGTTCAAATAATATCATTGGTGGCCTGTTGCTATCAATGTAACATGTAAGATGTTATAATGCCTACTGTGGTTCCATATATGCATGTGTTCTGTTTGTTATGCAACTGTTTTGATCCTATTTTATGGGGTCAAGCGGAACATCCATGCATGATGTTATAACTAATCCTGAAATTTATTATTCTTGACAAAACACCATATTTTTTAAACTGAAACACCATAGCAAGTCTGGGAAGGCAGATCCTGGTGGATCCACCTGTCCCACATCATCTGGCCATGGCACAAAGCCTTCCTCTTCTGTTGGTCCTGCAACATCTTCAGGTGAAACCGCCTCAGGGGATGGGGCTCATCCCCCCTGGGAGTGGGCTCAGACAGGAGATCGTCACCTGCAGTCAGGTCCAGGGATTGATGCGCAATGTCCTCCATTCAGAGTATGGTGATCAGCTGCGCCAGCTTGAGGGCTGCCTGGTGCATCTTAAGGGTCAGCCTGCCCCTCCTGCGCAGCCCCCAGCATAGCCACCTTTGGGGCCGTGAAGGTGCAGTGGTGACTGCCAATGGGTGGGGACCTCATCCCACTGTAACTATATGGGAGCTCATGTGCATCTGATTCCCAACCTCCCTCCCCATCCAAGGTGTTTACCCCCACATGTGTTGTATACCACCCCTGTCAGCTGTCTTGTCTGTCTTGTCTGTCTTCCTACCCAACTTACCTCCCCAAATGTACTCATTAATCTTCCCCAATATCCCATTCTCACCGTATTAAAAAAAAGGGCAATCTGATCCCCAAAAAAATGTTGCCCCATACATAGATGTCCATTTCACACACATGTCCACTGGACACATGTGATCTTGTCTAATTGGCTTAACAACATATTACTGTTGTCCTCACACCTCTCTCAGGCGCTTGAGTGTCCAAATTCACATGCAAATTCTGTACAAATGCACAGCTGTTGCTGTATCAGAAATGGACAGCTACGGACCTTCCCTACACTCATCCTGCACATCACTAGCGGTCTTTCTTATTATTATTCCATCTGCATGCCCACTGTTTCACTGCTTTCTTATCACCCTTTTTTCTTAACTTTTAAAGAAATTAGTGCAGAGGTAAGTGGGAGTAAGTGGCAGTAAGCGAGTTTGCACAATGCTTAGTGATGCCTACACAGATTAAGCAGTTTATTTTATATTTACTTATTCCAGTTTGGTGACAAGGGAGGTCCACTGGGCTCAAGAGCCCATTTTCTGTGGAGGCCCAAAGAGAAAAGCTCCACAGTACAATGTTACATCACATAATGAAAATACAAATAAAATACAAAAGCTAAAAATACAAAGAAACATTATATGGAATTACAGTCAAAATAGATGGAAATTCCACAAACAGCTGGTAAAATGCAGTCAAGTATGAAGTCATTCAAAATTAAGCAATTAAGAAGTTAAAGAAAATTGTCCTGGAGGACAAGAGGCAATAAAGCATAAGGTTGGATGTAGATATATTAGTTTCCCATTAAACAGTGTGTTGACATTGCTTACCATCCCATAAACCCATGCAAACCCACTTACAGCTGCTTAAAACTGCCTTAATCACCCTATCTCCATCAGCCACTGTTCTGCCCAGCAATAAAATAGTCAGCCTTGCCAAGTCTTGAACCAAGGACCCTGTACACCATAGTCAGAGCAATGTATCACTACATCATCTGAGCTGTAATTGTGAGTGCTGTTTTTTCAAATATATCATTCAGTACAGGTATAGACTAGTAGGAACCAAACACTGTGGAATCAGTCATGTTTAGTATATATAGATATACACATATAGATGTGTATGGTGATAGATAAATATGAAAAAGCATATACATCAGATATATGGATTTATGCATTTAAAACAAATACATATAGAATATATATACATATATATTGTTATATAAATATGTGTATAGATATCAAAAAAGGAATATATATATATATATATATATATATATGTATAAAATTATATATATATATATATATATGTATGTATGTATAAAAAAAATATATATATATATATATATATATATATATATATATATATATATATATATAACTATAGGAACACTTTGTAATCCCAAAATTCTGAAATATCAAATTTCAGAATCCCAAGATTATAAAGCCAAAGGTTCAGAACACCAAAACCCCAGAAGTGCAAATATCAAAATCCCGAAGTTCGGAGATGTTGAAGTAGTACTTCTGGTGTTGCAGTGTGTGAATGGATAGGTGGAAGTTGAGGTAAGTATTTATGTTTAAGGGTCTTGGTTAGGGGCTTTAGTGTGTGTTAGTGTGTGTTGTGACTGTGATGTGTGTGTGCGAGGGAAATGTAGGTGTGTGGTGGTGTTTTTGTGTGTTTATCTGTATAGTGCAACTTTGGAGTTAGTATATTTAAGTAGAGGGGGTGCAGGGGGATTGCCTCCCTATTTGTATGTAGTGTAGGTTTGTGTGTAGGAGGAAGGTGTGTGTATGTGCATGTGTGTGGTGCATGGTTAGTGTAGGATTCGCAATTTTAAAATTCATGCTTCTGGGGTTTTGGGATTGTAAGGTTTCGACTTTATGATGTTGAACTTCTGAAATTCGATATTTCAGGATTTTGGGATTATAAAGTGAACTCATATATATATATATATATATATATATATATATATATATATATATATATATATATATATATATATATATATAAAATATCTCCACCTCTTAGTGCAAGAATTCTGGAAAAAGGCTGCAGTTATAAATGTAGAATGTTGCTACAGTAACAGGGTTTGTGTCAGCATACATGTTCAGAAGGATGTGAGTTCTGAAACTGAAATGTATGTTATCATTTACTGTCAGAAATACTCAAATCCTCACAGTGATTTACCACAGAAATGAAAATAATGATTTTGTGGAACAGACCAGAAATATGAACAATAATCCTGGACAGTCTGAAACAATATGACCAGTCGAGAGGTATGCTCAGAACCCCTTAGTGCAACAAATCTGGACAAGCCTGACAAGAGGGGGGTGGGTAAAGCCATGAAACTTGGAACATTCCCAAATACTGGAGTAGATAAGGTGACACAGTTGATGCAGTAACACCCTCCTTTCTGTTGTAACATATATTGACTGGAATAGCCCAAGTCCAAAACCACATTACTCCCCACTAGTTACTGACATAAATCTTCACATCATCCCACTGATGTGTCAGAAATACACAACACGTATGGGGGCCAGACAACAGTACATCTCATATATATCTGAACATAACATCACAGTATGGAAACGACAATGAGCTGCTAGGCATGTCACCAAGCACTGTCTAAACTACAGGCAGACTGACACAACGCTAAACCAATTTTGCTATGGGTGAATACACATGTAATTGCAAATATATCAGGCAATACAGGGATGTAACAGCACTGACAAACATACACCAGTGTGAAAGTGCATACCATAACCAATCTCACCACATTCAAATTGACATAACTGGTAAGACACATGAACAGTAGACTATATGGACTGTATGAACAAAATCATCAGTATGTTTGCCACACACACACACACACACACACACACACACACACACACACACACACACACACACACACACACACACACTACCCCTACATATACTGGCCCAATTCACAGTGTAGTCTAATGCCTGACTGTGGTATGGGACATGTGTCAGTCTGCCTCTACAAACATATACAGCTGATAGAACACCAGAAACTGGAGCAGACTGCAAAATCAGATAGAAAAGGACCCATAACACAGGCCATATAACACATGCACAATACACTACTACACAATCCTGACAGTCTGTCAACAATTGCCAGAAATGCACAGTCCTCTCAACTGTATAGAGTCCCACATAACATCCAGGTTTTGTCCTCATATATAAGGTCTCTTACACAACATGTCTGACAGTCTGATACATCACTGGGATGATAGCATGAACAAAGTCACTATATACTGATGCTTCATACCTAACCACCTCTTACAGCATGACATCTGGACAAAGCCTGACTTACTTGGGAGGCAGAGGCCCAAACACAGGAGCATTATTGACATATTGCTGTTATAAACTGAGAAAGTTGCTGGTGTAATAGGGTTGTTCTAACATATCTGTTCTGAGGGATATGAAGTCAGAAACACACATGGATGTTACCATCTAATGACTACAATCCTCAGAGGATGCCACTGAATTTCCAAGGCCAAAAAATGTGTGAGTAACACACCAAATGTAAGAGACCAAACTCTGTCCAGTCTACAGTTAGCTCTACAGTTGAGTTATGTCAACCACATAACATTACCAGATTTAAATGCACACAGAGCAGCCATATCCACACAAACCCTGTCAAACTAGAATTACTTTAACTGTATAACAGCAATAATTACATTCTGTCCCTATGTCTGAAACATTCTCCCCCTGTTTGTTGGGCTGTCTCCACAGTGTTTGTTGTAAGAGGTATTTCCAACTACCCCCTGTGATGCTTTTTGTCACAAACCTCCATGAAGTTCTCCTCACAGGCAAGGAAAATGGCCAACACCCACATGAAGTACTCAGTTATAGGAGGGTGTCTTCATGCTATTGGGTATGGGAATGATACCACAGCTGTTCTACATGGAATTAGCAAGTGGGGGACTCCAATTGGTGCACAGGCCATCAGCTACTCATGAGCATTACCTACAAAAGGCAAGCTGCTGCCTATAAAAAACAGATGTATATCCTACATCTGTGTGTGAGAGAGAGAGAGAGACAGAGACAGAGACAGAGACAGAGACAGAGACAAAAACAAGCAGACAGAAAGACAGACACACACACACCAAAACTGATGGATTGTACCAACTGAACTGAAAAAAAATACAGGTATGTCAAACAATTAAGCATGTAATTGAATACAGTAGGGTGTATATAAAGGAGGAAAATAGGGAGTTCAAACAATATTATGTCTCAGCGACACATGCTGTACTGATATATTGCTGAGCAGAACCTATGGCCATAGCATCTATGTCTGTCTCCAGTGACATAGAACACAGCTCAGAGCCCTGAGCCCCTCCATGAAAGGATGGCTCACATATGATCACTACTGGAGTGTGCGTTGCATAATATTGACTGTGACACTGCTAGTCCAGCTATTGGGATGTTGCAAATATCCATATGTTAATTGTCAATACAAATATGATATACATGTTTGTCTCAGACATGTGATGGACCTATACAGGATATTTGTATACTGAAATACTGGCGCAGCTGTGTGTGTTGAACTGCATGTGATATTCTGAGCTCATACCATTCAACTGTCCAGTGTTATGCACACTGACCATATGTGTGCCTCATATTTGTAGTTATGTCTGGCAAATACCTGTAAACCTGTCAACACTGACATTAGAACATCACCTTCTCTTTCTTTTGGCTGTAATCATTAGTGGACACCACAGCAGATCATGTGTCTCCATGTCTTCTCATCCATCTTACTCTGGCACACCAACCACCTGCATGTCCACTATCACCACATACATACACCTTATCTAAAGCCTTCCTCTTCTCCTTCTTACCTGGCTGCCTCATCCTTTTCCAATATACTCAGAATAACTTCTCATCACATGTCCAAACCAACATAATCCTGCCACTCTCTGGCATTATACCCAAGCTGTCCAACCTGGGCTGACCCCTTAACATACATATTATTAATCCTGTCCACCCTCGTCACACCCAGTGCAAATCTTAACATCATTAACTCTGCTACGTCCAGCTCTGACTCATGCCTCTTTTTTCAATGCAATGTCTCCAACCCATATAACATAGCTGGTCTCACTACCCTCTTGTAGACCCACCCTATCATTCTTAATGGTACTAGGTCACAAATCACTCCTGACACTCTTCTCCACCACCCACATACTGCATGTACTCTCATCTTCAGCTCTCCCCCACACTCACCATTACTATGAACTGTTGTTCCCAAGTATTTACACCTATCCACCTTTGCAAACTGTACTCCCTGCGTCCTCACAATTCCTCTATCCTCCCTCACATTCACACACATATATTCCATCTTTGTCCTGCTGACCATCATTCCTCTCCTCTCTAGACCATAGCCCCACCTCTCCAGGGTCTCCTCAACATGTTCACTACTCTCACTACAGACCACAATGTCATCTGCAAACAGCAGAGTCTATGGGGAATCCTTTCTGATCATGTCTGTCAACTTTTCCATCACCACTACAAATAAGAAAGGGCTCATAGCTGATCCCTGCTGTAGTCCCACCTCCACCTTAAATGCACCTGTCACTCCCAGTGCAGAACTCACCACTGTCACACTAGCCTTGTACATATCCTATAGCATTCTTACAGATTCCTCCACCACTCCTGGCCTCCTCATACAATACCACAACTCCTCTGTAGGCATCCTGTCATATGCTGTCTCTAAGTCTACAAAGACACAATGCAGCTACTTCTGACCTTCTCTGTATGTCCCTATCAACAGTCTCAGAGCAAACATTGCATCTGTAGTGCTCTTTCCTCGCATGACACTATACAGCTGATCAGTAATCTTCACCTCATTTCTTAGCCTAGCTTCCACCACCCTTTACCATTACCTCATGCTGTGACTGATCAGTATTATCCCTCTGTAGTTATACAGCTCTGCACACCACCCTTCTTCTCATAATCAGTACCCAAACACATTTTATCCACTCCTCATGCTTCCTCTCACTTTCCAAGATTACAGTAAACAATCTGGTTAAAAATACCACTGCCATTTGTCCTAAACACCTTCATGCTTCCACAGGTTTGTTATCTGGACCAATAGCCTTTACATTATTAAACCTCTTCATAGCTAGCCTTACTTCCCCCTTGATAATCTGTTGCATGTCCTGATTCACCATACACACATCATCTAGCCTTCTCTGCCTCTCTCTCTCTCTCTCTTATTCTCTTCGTTCAACAGCCCATCAAAGCACTGTTTCCACCTGCTTGACACACTCTCCTCACTTGTGAGCACACTTCCACCATTATCCTTTATCAGCCTTATTTGCTGAACATCCTTCCTAGCTACGTGCCTCTGTCTAGCCAATTGGTACAGGTCCTATGCTCCATCCTTGGTGTCCAACCTTACATACAACCCTTCAGATGTCCCATTGTCAGCCTTTTCCACCACTCTTTTTGCCATGCACCCCATCTCCCTATACACCTGTCTACTTTCTTCATCTGTCTGACAATCCCACTTCTCCTTGGCCAACCCCATTCTCTGTATACTCCCCAGTGCTTCCTCATGCCACCACCAGGTCTCCTTGTCCTCCTTCCTCTGTGCAGATGTCACACCAAGCCCCATTCTACTCATCTCTCTTAAAATCTCGGATGTAGTTACCCAGATATTTGCTATGTCTTCACTGCCACCCACTGCCTGTCTTAACTCTTCCCTGAACATAACCTCACAATCACCCTTTCACAGTATCCACCATTTGATCCATGGTTCTGCCCTCACACTCCTCCCCCTCTTCTTGATCATCAACGTCATCCCACAGACCAATATTCCATGATGCCTAACTACACTTTCCCCTGTCATTACTTTACAGTTACCAATCCCCTTCAAACAGGCCCACCTGCATATGAGATAGTCCACCTGTGTGCATCTTCTTTCACTCTTGTATGTCATCATAAGCCCCTCAGTCTTGTAAAACTACATATTCACCATGTCCAACCACTGTTGCGAACTCCACCACCATCTCACCTTCTGCATTCCTTTGCTTAACACCATACCTACCCATCACTTCTGCATCCCCTCTGTCCCCTTCACCAAAAGGCCTATTGAAATCTGCTCCAATCACCACTCTCTGACCCATGGGTACACTCATAACTACTTCATCCCACCACACCAAGGTACATCTGTCTCATCCATCACACATGCAATTAGTGGAGCATACGCACTAACAACTGTCATCATTACACCATCAATTCCAGCCTCCTAAACATCACTCTGCCTGACACTCTTATTACCTCCACAAACACTTTTGGCATAATATCCCTTCAGGTTAACCCCTACACCAGTTCTCCTCCCATACACCCCATGATAGAACTATTGTACTGAACTCCAATACACAGAGCTGTACACCCTTTCCATCTGATCTCTGGCACACATAATATATCCACCTTTCCTCTGTCCAGTATATCAGCTAGCTCTGTCCCCATACCAGTCATACTCACAACATTAGCAGTTCCTACCCTCATTACCACATTCCTAGCCTTTCTCCTCTCTGCCTGCCATATGGGCATCAGACATCCTCCAGGGTATGTATGTCTGTGAATGCAAAGGATACTGCACTATCAAATGACATACATGTGTTACAGCAATATGAATAAAGTGTCACTAATTGTGGCCCATGGCCCACCATGTATGAGTAGTGTCCCGCAGATGTCCTGCCCTAACAGATTGACATGGTTGACTGTAATTACAGTGTGCCATACTGACATAGAACAGAAATGTATAGCAGGTATTACCTGTGCATATGTATGCATGGGTAGGTGTACCTGTCTGCTTCACAACAACTGAAATGGGATGCAAATAGTCAGGGAAGTAAGCTGTACATGTTGTATGTGTGTGTAACCTTAGTTTCTCTGCATTAAACAGAGTTACACTTCTACAGCTACTGGTTGTGGCATCGGCCTGACACAGACATGGGTAGTATAATAAGCATGAGTATCACATTAAAATTGAAGAGCTGGCTAACTGTGTTCTGACCTTGTGTCCATGCCCACTACAAACATGACCACACACATAGCTGTGTGGCCTCAGCAATACCTTCTTGTAAAACCTGTCTCCAACAAAGTAGAGTAAACCCCTTTGCTGGACAGCAGCAATGCACAAAGCACATAATGTGATGCTATATTGGCTGTACAGGGCAAAGTAGGAGCAGGCACCAATTGGGCAGCATGTCACCCTTTGTCTGAATGAGCATAGTAGGTCACAGGTGGATTACTGTAAGGCTAACTATGAGTACAAACTGGGCACATTCACTAAGGGCGATCACAAAGCCATCTTCACATATGTCTGCAGTCTCAAAGGCAACAACCCGACCCACCCTGTAATGGTGGTCAATCACAGCACATACACACACACCATAGCTATAGCCAACCTGCTACAGACAGGTTTAGGGCATACATCACCCCTTTGGCTCACCATCAGTATAGGGGGATATGCACAGCACACGCACCCCTCCCCTCATCATCATGGATCAGGTGCAAGCTGCCTAATCAAAGTTAACAAAAGCAAGTCCCCTTGGGGCCTGATAACATCCCTGTCTGCATCCTACATGAACGCAGGCATATGCTTCCAGCTCCATTACACACTGTATGAGAGCAACGCCAGAGCACCATTGACATCTCATCTGCAACGAACACGTCCACTGTCATCCCTCTCCATAAATGTGAATGATGAATGGTGGTTTATGCAATGTACTGGCCCTCATTGGGGGAACATGACACATCAGGACCAGGAGAACAATGCATGTTCATACAGTGCTGCCAGGTACAGGGGTATGATGCATTTGTAATGGTGGCTAATACTAGTCCATAGTCATGTGCTGGCTCTGTAAAGAACTCTGAGCAATGTCTGAGGTCCTGTGATGTGTTTCCCTGTTTATGTCTTCCAGATGTCATACAGTGGCAACTGCCTTACACCAATGCAGAGACAGCAGTCATTACAGAAGCTGTAATCTTAAACTATGCCATCCTTTCTGGCCATAGCTGGCAAAATCTGCAGGAACAGACTGCCCCGTGGGATGAGATCATCCACAGAGTGAACATCTTGGGCCACCATAGATGCACATATGATCAGGTCAGGCATAGAGTAACTGACCTGAAATGTCATACCCGGCAAAGGGCTGCTGCTCTAGCGAGGGACCATGCTGCTACCGGTGGGGGGTCTGCCACACAGGGCCCACTTACGGAGACAGAGAAGCTCCTTGCCAACCATGGAGTAGCCACCACACAAACTCAAACATGGGAAACAGCAGTCATGGAGGTGGGAGGCACCCAAGCAGCAGGCGAAGAGCATCCAGGTAAAGCCAAGGTTCACATCAGTGTAATGACGTAGCATTTAACTGTCTTTTATAAAGTCTCTAGATGCATATGTCAGTGCAAAATGGATTAGTGGGTCGGGTTTAGTAATGCACACAAGTGCACATCTGTGGTCAAGGACAGCAAATTGTGTAATATCATAGTGTGTACTATACCTGTGCAGAAATGGAGCAGTCATCTTGTACCAATGCCTAATGTGAATCTGCTGACAATACCTCGCTCTCACAACTACATAATGCCCTCTGGTCTGCACATGGGACAGCAGCCAGACACCAGTAAGTATGGAATTCTCCTGTTGCGGCTCACCAGTACCCCAGGCAAGCTAAAGTTAATACACATGACCATGCACACAACTGTTACACTCAGCCATTCAGCAATATCTGCATGTCCACTTGTGGTGTTTACTGCATTGCATCACGGTGGTCACCACAGGGGTCTATTTGCAGGAGATGTCACATATCTGTAGCATACCTCACAACATGTCATTGCAGGATATCTGGACAAAGACTGACCAAATTGGGGGGACAAAGGCCCAAAATTAGGGTCATATTGTATACATTAGTGGTGTAAACACCTGTTAGAATGCCAGGTATTTGTGATATACAAAAATGAGAGCACAATAGACAAGTTCAAAATACTGCCAACCTTTCATGTGACTTATAGCCTGTACAATTCAATTATAAAGCAAAAAAATATGTTAAGGGAACAATAATGACACATAACAACAGTACAACAACCTAGATACATATAACTACAGCAGTACAGCTTACTGGGTGCACACCTGCCATCAATTACAGAGACTCTTTGATTAGCAGCAGATAATGGTCAGTTGTCCTACCAGGATTATTCTAACATATACCCAGTTGCCTGCTACAGCAACAGCCTTGGTTCACTTAGAGCTAACAAAGCTGCTAAGGGACCACATGTTTCAGATGTATCAGCCTGGAGAAGGGTACCAAAGCATTTTCACACCATTGCACATGCTATGGAACACAGTGTAGACAGTCATCAAAAGGTGGTGAAATATGGAAGTTACAGTGATGTTGCGAAGGAGTGGACATCCCATCAAAGTCTATGAGAATACAAGACCAGAACTGGCCAGGGAGGCTGCCAGAAGCCCTACAGCAACAGTGAAGGAGCAGCAGAAATCTGCTGCAAGTACTGGGTGTGTACTACATGTCACAGCAATCTTCCATGGTCGGGTTGGAAGATGGCAGAAATTCCTCACACCAAACAATATCCTGGACTGGTGAAAGTCTGAAAACAATATATCAGGTCTCCAAAAATCAAGTGGGAAAATGTGTTACAGTAATATGGGACCATGGTTGAACTCTTTAGCCACAATTCTAACAGGTGTGATTGGCGCAAAACACCACTGCACATCACCTCAACAACACCACCACCATAGCGAAGCATGGTGATGGCAGTGTCCTGCTTTGGGATTTGGGGTTGTTGTTCACAAGCTGGAATTGGGCTGTAGCCAAGTTAGAGGGGATTAAGAACAATTCCAAACACTGGTCCCTTGTGACTCCAATCCTTCTGATGTCTGCCACATAGCTGTGGATGGTGAGGAATTCCACCTTTCCACACAACAATGGCGCAGACCATACATCCAAATTAACCAAAGGATGGATTCACCAAAACACATGCAATGTTCTGCACTGGCCGAGTCAGAGCCCACACCTACGTACAATAGAATATATGCAGGATGACCTGAAGAGGGCAGTGCACAGGGGATGCCCTTGCAGTCTGACATAGTTAGAGGTGTTTTGCAAGAGAGATTGTGCAAGTCAAGATGTGACATGCTGACAGACAATTTCCCAAGAAGACTGCATGCTGTGATTAAATCAATAGGTGCTTTAACAGTGTATTACTTTAAGGGTGTGCACACTCATG